>NC_085136.1:153003663-153068663 GCF_035046485.1 Aedes albopictus | reverse complement strand
GGACGCCTCCTGAAAATTCTTCGGAGATTTCCCCTGTAAATCTTTCAAGGATTCCTCATGGAATTCGTTCGGGGATTTCTTTTGAAAATTCTTCGGGGATTTCCATTGAAAATCCTTTGGTGAATTTTCTTGAAAATCGTTCGGGAATTCCTCCCGAAATTTCTTCCTGGAGTGGCTTCAGGGATTCCCTGAAATCCTGGAATACCGTTTGGGATTCCTACTGAAATTTATTCGAGGACTCCTCCTGGACTTCCTTTTGAGATTACTTCCGGGAATTTCTCCTCTAATTCGTTTGGGGGATTGTTCCTGGAATTCTTTCGGGGATTCCTACATGAACTTCTTCGAGGATTCTCCCTGATGAAAGATTCTCTCTGGATCCCCGTTCGGGGACTTTTCTTGAAAATCCTTCGGTGATTTCTACTGGAATTTCAGCAAGGATTCCTCCTGGAATTCTTTCGAGGATTTCTCCTGGACCTTCTTCAGAAAATCCTTCTGGAATTCGATCGGGGATTCCTCCTGGAATTCTATCGAGGACTACTTCTGGAAGCCCTTCGAATATTCTTTCTGGATTTCCTTCTGGGATTCTTCTTGGAATTCCAGAAGGATTTCCTGAAGAAAGTCCAGGAGAAATCCTCGAACGAATTCCCGTAGGAATCCCTGCAGAAATTCCAGTAGGAATCCCTGAAGGATTTTCAAGAAAAGACCCAGAACGGGGATCCTGGGGAAATCTTTCATCAGCAGGAATCCCCGAAAGAATTCCAGAAACAATCCTCCGAACGAATTACAGGAGAAATTCCCGTAAGAACTCCAGGAAGAATTCCCGAAGGACTTTCAGGAGTATTCCTTGATGGAATTTCAGGAGGACTCTCTGAAGAACATTCTGAAGGAACCCCCGAAGGAAGTCCAGGAGGAGTCCTCGAATAAATTTCAGAAGTAATCGCAAAAGGAATTCCAGGAAATTCCAGGAATTAGGGGTTCCTTGAAGTCATCCCAGGAGGAAATTCTAGGAGGAATCTCCGAAGGATTTCCCAAAAAAAATCCCAAAGAATTTTCAATAGAAATCCTCGTACGAATTCCATGAGGAATCCTTAAAAGATTTCCAGGAAGAGTCCCCGAAGAATTTTCAGGAGGCATCCCCGAAAAAAATACAAGAGGAATCCCCGAAGAAATTTCAGGACGATGCCCCGAAACAATTTTAGGAGGAATTCCCCAAAGAATTCCAAGAAAGAATCCCTTAGCACATTCCAGGTGCAATTCCCGACGTAACTCTAGGAACAATCCCGAAGAAATTCCAGGAATATCCCTCGAAGAATCTACAAGAAGAATCTCTAAGAATTTCAGCAGGAATTCTCAAAGAAATTTCAGAAGAAATCTCCGAACGAATTCCAGAAAGAATTCCCGGAGTAATTCCAGGAGGAATCCGAGAAGTAATTCCAGGAAAAATCCCAGAAGGATGTTCAGAAGGAATTTTTGAACAAATTTTTGGAGGAATATCCACAGGAATTCCAGGAGGAATCCCCGAATTCCAGGAGGAATTCCAAAAGGACTATTAGTTGTAGTCCCCGAAGAAATTCCAGGAGGGATTCCCGAATGATTTTCAGAAGGATTTCCTGGAATTCCTAGATTAAATCCAGAAGGAATTCCAGAAGTAGTCGCTGTTGGAATTCCAGGAGGGATCTCCGAAAGAATTCCCCATGGAGTTTCAGGAGTATACCTTGAGGTAATTCCAGGAGAAATCCCCGAAGAAATTCTTGGAGGAATCCTCGAAGGAGTTCCAGAAACCATCTACGAAGGTGCAATTTCCGGGATAAACACTCGAAGAAATACTGGAACAATCTCAAAGAACTCCAGCAGAAATCACCAAAGGAATTCCAATGAAAATTTGATGAGGAATCCCCTAAAGATTTCTAGGATAAATCATAAAAGGACATACAGTGGTAATTCTCGCAAGAGCTCCAGGAGGAATCCTCAAATGAATTCCAGAAGCAATTTCCAAAGGAATTCCATGAGGAATTCTCGATGGAAGTGCAGGAGGAATCCTTGAAAGAGTTTCAGACAAAATCCTCTAAGAAATTCCAGGAGGAATCTTCGAAAGGTTTCCAGAGGGAATCTTTCCAGAAAAGGGAAAGGATTTGCATGAGGAATTCCCGAAGCAATTCCAAAAGCAATCTCCAAAGGAATTCCATTCCTGGAATTTCTTCGAAGAATTCTCCTGGAATTACTTCAGGGATTCCTCCTGGACTTCCATTGAGAATTTATCATGGAATAACTTTGGGGATTACATCTGGAATTCTTTCGAGATCCTCCCCACCCCTAAGGTCTTTTTATGATTCCTTCTAGAAATCTTTTGGGGATTCCTCATCGTATTCCTTAGAAAATTTTCTTTGGAATTCCTTTGGTGATTCCTGCTAGAATTCTTTGAGATTCTTCCTGCATTCCTTCGAGGGTTGTGTCCGGAGTTTCTTCAGTGATTAACTCCTGGAAATCCTTCGAGGATGGCTTCTAGAAATGCTTCGAGGATTCCTTCAGGATTTTCCCTGAATACTCCTCCAACTCCTTCGGGGATTCTTCCTGGAATTTCAACAGCGACTACATCTTGAATTCCTTCGGAGATTCATCCTGAAGTTCGCTCAGAGATTCTTCTTCGGAATTCCTTCGATGATTGAAATTCCTTCGGGTTTTTTTCTTGGAATTCCTTTGTGGATTCCTCCTGGAATTCCTTCGGGAATTGAAGTTCCTTCGGGGATTGCTCCTGGAACTCCTTCATGGATTCCTCCTGGTGTTCATCGGAATTCCAGAAGGAATCCCCTAACAAATTCCAGGAGGATTTCCTAAAGGAAGTCCAAGAGAAATCCTCGAGGGAATTCCAGCAGGATTTTCATGAGAAATCCTCGAAGGATTTTCAAGAAAAATCTGCGAATGGGGATGCAGGAGGAATCCTTCCAGAAACATTACAACGGAAAGGCCCGAAAACTTTTCAGGAGGCAACCTTGATCGAATTTCAGGAGACATCTCTGAAGGATTTCTGGGAGTAGTTCCGAAAAAAATCCAGGAGGAATCTCCGAAGGCATTCAAGGAGTAATCCTCGAAGGAAATTCAGGGGGATTTCCTGAAGGAAGGCTGGGAGGAATCGTCAAATAAATTTCAGGAGGAATTCAATCAGGAATTCCAGGAGGAATCCCGAAGGAATTCCAGGAAGAAGCCTCGACGGAAAAACAAGAAGTTTCAAAGAATTCCAGCAGGAATCCAGAAAGGAATAGCATGAGGAATTCTCGAAGTAATTCCAGAATATAGTCCCCGAACGAATTCTAGAAGGAATCTCCACAGGAATTTCAGGAGGAATCCCCGAAAGGCTTTTAGTTGTAGTCCCCGATGGAGTTCTAGGAGAAATTTGTGAACGAATTTCAGTAGGATTTCTTGCAGAAATTCCAGGAGAAATCCCCGAAGGAATTTTAGTAGGAATGCCCGAAGGATTTTGAAGAAAAATCCCCGAAGAAATATCAAGAGAAATTCCCGAACAAATTCCACGGAATACTTGAAAGATTTCCAGGGGGAATCTTTCCAGAAAAGAGAAAGGATTTCCAGGAGCAAATCTCCGAAGAATTTTCAGGAAGCATCCTCTAAGAAATTCCAGGAGGAATCGCCGAACGAATTCCAGGAGGAATTCCAGAAGAAGTCTTCGAAGGAATTTCGGGAAGATTCTCTGAATGAATTCCAGGAAGAATCCCCGAAGAATTACAGGAAGAATCTCAAAGAATTCCAAAGAAAATTTCCTTTGAAATTTGATGAGAAATCCACAAAAGATTTATAGAAGGATTCATGGACAGGAGGAATACTCGAAGGAATTCCAGAAGCAATTCCCAATGGATTTCCATGAGGAATTCTCGATGGAAGTTCAGGAGAAATCCCTGAAGGAATTCCAGGGGAAATCTCCAAAGAAATCCCCGAAGGATTTCCTGAAGTAATCCCCCAAAAAATTCCTCCTAGAATTTCATCGAAGATTTCTCCTGGACTTCCATCGAAAAATTCTCATGGAATTTCTTTGGGAATTGCTTCTGGAATTCCTTCGAGAATTCCTCCTGTAAGTCCTTCAATGATTCCTTCTATAAATCTTTTGGGGATTTCTCATCAAATTTCAAAAGAAAGATTCGCCCTGTAATTTTTTCAAAAATTCCTCCTTCAATTTCTTCAAGGATTTCTCCTGGAATTTCTTCGAAGATTTCGCCTGATATTCCTTCAGGTATTCTTCCAGTACTTCCATCAAGAATTCCTCACGGAATTCCTTTGGCAATTGCTTATCGAATTCCTTCGAGGATTCCTCCTGGAATTCTTGCAAGAATTCACCCTGTATGCCATTTTATGATTCATCCTAGAAATCTTTTGGAGATTCCTCAACAAATTTCTTGGAAAATTTTCTGTGGAATTACTTTCACGAGGATTTTTCTAGGAATTTCTTCGGGGATTCTTCCGTCAAAGATTCCATCAAGGAATACTCCTAAAATTCCATGGGAGATTCTTCCTGGCATTCTTCCGGAGTTTCCTCCTGAAATTCCAACAGGAATTCATCCTGGAATTTCTTAAAGTAAAGGAATCTCTGTGGAATTCGATCACGAATTCTTCCTGGAATTCCTTCGGAGACCACAACTAAAAGTCTTTCTGGGATTCCTCCTGGAATTCTGTCTAGGATTTCTCATGGAATTCAGAGATTCCTTCTGGAATTTCTGCAAATAATCCACCTAGAATTCGTCGGTGATTCCTTCTGGAATTCGTTTGGAGATTCCTGCTGAAAATTTTTGAGATTCTTTCTGTAGTTTCTTCGAGGGCTCTTCCTGGAATTCCTTCGGGATTGCTCCTTGAGTTACACCAGGGATTGCTCCTGGAAATCACTTAGGGATTATTTCTTGGATTTTTTTCGGGGATTCCTCCTGGAGTTCATTCGGAAATTTATCATGGAATTTCTTCGAGATTCTCTTTGGAATTCTTTCGGGGATGCCTCCTGAACATTATTCAGGAATTTTTCCTGGAAATCTTTCAAGGATTTCTCATGAAATTCGTTCGGTGATTTCTTTTGAAAACTCTACGGGGATTTCTATTGAAAATTCTTCGGAGATTTCTCCTGGAATTCCATCGAGGACTACAACAAGAAGTCCTTCGGGAATTCTTAATGGATTTCTGTCGGGAATTTCTCCTCGAATTAGTTTGACGGATTGTTCCTGGAATTGTTTCGGGGATTCCTATATGAATTCCTTCGCAGATTCCTCCTGAAATTCCTTCGCAAGATATTTTAATTTTAGTAAATTTCATATTTTAAAAAATTGTAAAACTCGATATTGAGCTAAAACTAAAAAACTGCTCTACTTAAAATTTTTTGAAACACGGTTTCGAAATCAGCGCTAAATTGTGCTTCAAAAACTTTGGTCGTTGACAAAAGTTCACAGCTTTCGTTTTATTTTGTAAACTAGTGTAATCAATTATTTTCCAGTTGAAATTTTCGTCACTATTCCAAAGATTTTCTCAGAAATTCTTCCAGATATTCCTCGGATAGTTCTTTAGATTTCCTCATAAAATTGATTAAGAAAATATTCCAGGCATGTTCTTCAAATGTTCCCTTGGTTGGTTTCTTGCAAAGTTACGACAACAAATTGCTTCTAGGAATGATTCTAAATATTTCCTCTGTAATTCTTCAAAAGATTCATCTTAAAATTCTTAAAAAGACTCTTCCAGTTATTCCTTTTGAAAATCTACAACAAAGTCCTCCACAGATTCCAGAAAGAATTTTTCGAGCTACTTTCAAAAATCCTCCAGAAATCTTCCTAGGAACTCATATACTGATTCATGCAACATTTTCACAATAGTTCCCCTACACATTCATTTGAAGCTTCATCTGGGAATTGTTTATTTTTTTTCCAGGAATTATTCTAAATATTCTTCCGAAATAACTTTCGGATACATATTAATGAATTCCTTCTGAAACTCCTGTGGAACTCCCCTCGAGACTTTCTATAAGGGTTGCTTCTAAGATTTCATCAGGAATTCTTTCTGTTGTCCTTCCAGAGATGCGTTCATAAATTCCTTTTGAAATACTTCGTCCATTCTTCGAAATTCTTCCATAAACTTCACCATATCTTCTCTATGAGTTCTAAGAATTGCTTCAGACATCCTAACGGAAAATAATCCTGAGAATTATCTTTATTTCTAAATTTTTAGCCCGGGGCTAGTTCGTCTCCGGGCCCACAGCTTTAATTCCCTTGCTAAGGAAGAACTTACATTTTACAATTTTACAAATTACATGTCGCGAGTGGGATTTGAATTCAGGTCCTGGGCGTGATAGTTTCAACCATCATACCAGGTCCACGCTGTCCAGACACTCTAGTAGAGAATTCTCCGTACGGTCCTCAAAATGTTTTCCCTGGAATTACTCTAGAGATTCTTTCATCCCGAAGAAATTTAACAAAAACTTCCTGCAAAGAATCAATCACGATTTGTTCCAGAAATACTCCCGTGTAACCACCAGAGACTGCTCAACAGATGTTTGCGAATCTCCAAAGAAACTTTTAGAGGTATTTCTGCAAAAATTCAAAGAGGAAACAGTGTAGCGATCACATGGACATACTCTTGAAGGTATTCTTAGAAGAACCTTTCGAGAATAATATTGACGAAATTTTTTAGGTACTTCTGGAGGAATCCTGAAGAACTGCTTGCGGAAATACTATTGGAATGTGTAGATGAGTTCCTTGACTTCGTGGTGAAGGAATCTCTGGAAGAATTCTTGTCGAAGTCTTTGGAATTAAAATCAAATGAAATCGAACTTTTTGAAATATCTGAAGGAGTTCCTGGAGGGATTTCCGGAGGAGTCCCTTTCCCACAAGGAATTTGAATTATTTCTGAAAGAATCGCTTTAGGAATTCCTTGTTGGAGGATTTGTATGAAAAAAAAAACTTCTAGAAGAACATTAATTGCTGGAAAATTTTGAAACAATACCTGGAGGCATTTCAAATGAATCTCCTAAAAAATTTTTGAAAGAAGGACACTCTGGAGCAACTACAGTAGGCACTCTCTTCCTGAAGGAAGCTTTCAGAAACCCCCGAAGAAATCACTGGCGAAATCTTTGGTGGAATCTCCTGATTGAATTCTGGAAGATCCTTTGGACGAGCTTCCGGATGAACCTCTTGAAGAATTATTGGATAACTTAAAGAACTACTGGCGGAATTTCTTGAGTTATTCCTGAGAGAACTTCTACGGAGGAATCGCTTACAAAATCTCTGGAAGAGTTTCTGGCTGAATCTCTGAGAGAACACTGAACGAGTTCCTCTGGTGGGAATTTCTGAAGGATATTGAGAGATAGGAGAAAGAATTCTTGGAAGAATATTTTCCTAGACAATTCTCAGATAAAGCTCTGGATGAATTATATGTTGTTGGAAGAATCTCTGAATGAGTTCTTATAAATGTTTATGAAGGAATTTCTGAAAGTAGCTTGGTAAGTGCTTCTTGTGGACTTGTTGGAGGATCTCCTGAAGAACTTTCTGGTAGAATTTTAAAAGGAATTCATGGTGGAATCTCCAAAGGAATCACTTTGAATCTTTAAAGAATAGCAGAGTATTTCTTTTGTATAGTTTGTAGAAGAATAGAGTTTTGATATCTCGCTTCAAGAGTTTCTTGTAGTATCTTTGCAAGAAAACCCAAAAGAGGTACTGGAGAAAATCCTCAAAAATCTCTGGGACAATATTTAGAAAAAGCCGAAAAAATTCTTCGAGGAATCTCTGGAAGAGATTCTGAACAAATCTTGGAATAATTCAATGAGATTTTTTTAAGGAAATGCATAAGAAAAACTCTGAAAAAACTGTCTTGCTAGATCTGGAATTCTTGGAGAATCCTATGGCAGAATCGCTAAAAAAAACTTTGGGCGACAGTGTTAAAAAAACCTGTCTGAAATTGTCTGAAAGGGTCTATTGATAAATGTCCAATGAAATAATTCGTGATGATATCTCGTGATGAAATACTGTAAATATCTATGTAGGAATTCTTGGAACAATCTTTAAATCGTGAGAAAAATAAACTGTGAAGGAATATCTATAAAAAACCACTGAAGAATTTATGGGTGAATTTCTGTAGCAACCTTTTGAGTATTTTTGGAAGAATACTCGGAAGAATAACTGAAAGATTTTTTGACAGAATATACTAAAGGATCCTTTGAAAAAATATCGTTGCAAAATATTTAAGGTGAATATATGACGAAGCCACAGCCAAAATTTTCAAAAGCACAAATCTGAAGAACCATTGGACGGTTTGCTCTGAAAAGTTGATCGATTGGTCACCACCAGCGGGTAACCAATCGATCAAATTTTCACCGCAAACCGACACGTGGTTCTTCAGATTTGTGCTCTTGAAAATTCGGGCTGTGGCTTCGTCATATCTTCACCTTAACGAATATCTGGGAATCTCTTATACCTGGGAGCACCATCTTGTTTCAAGTATCCTTAACTTATTCAAAATGGACTTTTCATGTCTTCCGACATCGTCAGTTTTTTCTCATAACATAAACCTTGCCCTTAGAAACCCCGGCTTCTTGTCCGCTTCCACTTTCTTTGGATTTCCCACTTCTTGCTCAAACCATAATTTTCCTTCAAAATCCATAGCTGCATTCTTGAAACTTCATTATCCTGTCTGGTTTCTCTCAATTCAATATTTACCTTGGTTCAATTTATTTTGATATGATAAAAGTCATGATATGGGGAAACTTACACTATTTCTTCAGTATTGTTGTCTTCGTCCTGAGGTTTTTTTTATCAGAGTGGGCCTCTAATCATTCCCAACCAAGCTGAATTTTGTGACCGTTTCACGCAATTTGGCCGACAAAACCCCCATGACGAAGAGAACAAACCTGCCGATAATACCCAAAGCTACACTATTTACAAAAACTTAGACTTGAAGGCACAAAACTCAAATATGAATTTATTTGGTCTACTTACTTTATGAAATTAGAATAACTAGCGACTGTTCGTGGGACTGACATCTAGTTTGCCACGCCCAGCGGCAGTAGCGATACTAGAAGTGTCAAATGAATTTTGTTTATCAAAACAAAAGATGCTCTACAAGATGAACAGTTTAAAATAATCAATTTTTACAAGTAAAGTTATTAAAATAATTAAACAACAAAAGTGATTATAGCGCCACTGGAGTTCTAATATATTTTCATTTTTATGAACGGCCCCTCACAGAAAATGGCTATTCATTATTTGCTTCTAGAATTATGCTTCGTGCGGATTCACTAGAATATGAATATTTTAGTTATGTACTACATTGTAGCATTTGCGACAGCAAATAGTGAAACATTCATCCAAAGTAGACAAGACGCTCAGAAGTTATGAATTTTCAGATATACCATTTGAAAAAAACGAAAAATATCTTCAAATACTCACTCTCACAACACACAGCCGACACGAATGCCACTCTTGTATAAAAGTGTCTTTAATAAACTAATAATAATAATAACAACACACATAACTTTTAAACTGGTTGATAAAAGTTGATTGAATAATCAACAAATTCACATGTTGTTACGTAATCAGCAGCGGCTGACCTACGAATATGTTCATTCTCGATAATGCTAAAAACATATTCAAACATTTTTATTGACCTTGTTACACTTCACTTCTCTAATATGCATCGTTTATGTCCATACAATCAACGATTATGCCAATAGTCAAGAACATGCCCATCATTATTTGATGATGTATTTTAATATTTCCAAAACATACATCACAGAGAAAACTAAATCGTACAAAGAGAAAGTTACGATCATGCTTCAGCAAAATGCAACTGCTTTACGTTGGCCGTAGAATTTCATTCATTTATCCCACCCGAGATGCCACCTTCCCGTGTGTTTTTTTCGGTCTCCGCTTTGTGCGACGACCAACAAAACCGGTTTGACTTGCTCAGCCGTCCTGCTGCTGCTGGTCCGTTGCTTACTCACACACGCAAGCGCATGAAAACTGCTGTTGTTCACTTGAAAGAAAAATGGTTTTGATGTGGAAAATTACATTTTCCACTAATTATGTCTTCGACAAAAATCTTCCTCTTGAAATTTCAAATCTTTGGACGGGACTCAAAAAAAGGCTTTTCATGTAAACTTTCCGAGATATTGCTGCGCAAAGTAAAAATTTGGCTGAAAAAAAGTCATCACAATTTTGTTCAAAAATGGTTTTTGAAAACTGATAATCATTTTCCACAAGTTAAAAAAATCCAGGTGATACCTTGATCATTCCTCTAACTCTGCACGGAGACCGTTTTCAAAAATAATGCTTCATTATTTTTTAAAAAATCATAGAGTAAAAAGTGAGGAAATGCTTCCAGTTTCACCTTAATCTATCTGACCTTGATCTGGCTCGACCCGAGCTCAGGCGACGACGTCCAACGATGGATGCGGCGATGGAGACGCAGGGTTGGTGATAGCGCAACGGGGTTACTGTGGTATTGGTTGTTGCAGTGTTGGTTGTGGCTAATCGATGACGGAGCTGCCTATGTACACGCGTGTAGGCTGTCAGTGGTGCGTGTCTTTGCTAACACCAGCACTCTCACATGCGAGTCCGATTGACTGCGGACCGCCAACTGTCTCGAGGCTGATTGAAAGAGAATCCGATGGTAATTGGCTTCCAGTCGAGAATTCTCGGGAGTCGTGGAGTCTCCCAGGCCCGTAGGTGCGATGGAGGTTCACTGGCCGGACGACGAGACCTATAGCCTACAAGCCGCCAAGCTTCTGGATCCACCAAGAGGATTCGTAGTGGTCGAATCCCCCTACAACCTACTTCCGGTTCTAGAACCCGGCAGGAACACCTTCGCGTGAAGGATATGATTCCTGAGCCTCGAGCAGCAGATTCAAGGTTTGCTGGAATAGTGACGTCAGCAACTATCTTAATTAAAGATATTGGGAATGCCTTGTTCCCTGCACTTGGGCCAATTCAACTTTCCACAATATATAGCGATCTTTCCGACTTATAGCGTTTTCAAACAGTTAGCTATCACTTAAACTTTTGGCAAAATCTTCCACTTATTACTCTGGGACCATGTCCGCTTTAGCTCACTGTTCGACTCGGAAAGCCTATTGATGGGGCTTGAAGCTTCTTTGTAAATTTTATATAATAGATTGTTACGGTCATTGTCTAATCCGTTACAAAATAACTCATTCCATGTAAGAAGATTAAGACAAAGAGTGGGTACTTCATTGCTTTGAGATAAGGAAATATGGTATCAATATCGACCACAGGGAGGCGCTACCGTCATAAAAATGATAATTGAATATAATTGCTTCTTTAGGGTACGATTTGACTCAGCCTTTTCCTGACGAAAAGATGATCAATCGATTTATAAAACAAGAAAACCGTTTCAATCTTGTAACCATGTTACATGGTCAACAATTGTGTTATTTTAGGAAAACTAGAATATTTTTTTGTACGAGGAGCTCCAATGGTATCATCGTTATGTGTGCCGTTCAAAAAAATATCCTATAAATTTGAAAAAGAGGTTACTTGAAGACGAAAATGCGAACAACTTGAGTATAAATATATGGAGCAGCTGCATACTATCTGCATTTTCTCAGCTGTCAAGAACGCTATGAAGCTGATTTTATTACCTACAAAAAACAACATCGCTGGAATGGAAGATAGCGAAGAAATAACTAGAAGAAGTCGGAAATTCTAATTTGAGCAATGGTATTCAAACATTTATGAGAAAATTTAAAACTAAAATAGCCTAAGTCTGACCACCTCAATTTGCTGTTTTAGACTCCCATAAGCTACAGCACAAATTTGAGCTGAATTGATAAGGTCTTAGGTATCGCTCGACTGGTCTGAAGTTTATATGGTAGAATTGGTACAAATATGTGCAGGAATGGCATAGTTTTAGTTTTCTGGAAGCCCTTATTTTTAGTATTACACCGTTCAACACTAAATTTTGTTATGGGGTGAGAAAAAAAAAACAGGGGTTTGGGACCCTAGAAGTGTCAAAGAATTTTTGAAAAATATTGGACCAGGACCTCACAGTTCAAAACCGACGTTTGTATGGAGAACTTGGGGTGTTCAATTAATATGTGCATTAGAATGCACTATGCATACATATATTTAGGAGTTAGACAATAACGATACCAACCCAAACACCGAAAACGCCTAAAAATATGCACGGCACGTTTCAATGCACATATCAATTGAACACTAGGCCGTCCCTTATTTTGCAAAAATTGGAAATGTTATAGGTTCGTTAGTGGAAAATGATCGTTTTAGCTAAGAAATGATCGTGTCAAAATTTGAAGTCCATATCTCAAGGGCCTAAAGTTGTCAAAAATGGTATAAGACCAAAAAAACATGAGATTTTTCTTTGGATTCCACTAAAAATTTGCATCCTTTGACAGATAAGTATTTCGACCTCAACTGTAAGGTCGTCTTCAGTGTCTTGTACTTGACTCGACTTCGAGTCAAGTACAAGACACTGAAGACGACCTTACAGTTGAGGTCGAAATGCGTATCTGTCAAAGGATGCAAATTCTTAGTGGAATTCAAAGGAACCGTACTTAACCCGATTTTCTTTTTATTTACAGATATTCCCCTAACAAGCACAGGTTAATCATCATGAGATTTTTTTTCGACGAAAAAATACGCTATTCTACTAAAACCGGTGATTTTAGGACCCTAAAGGACCGAAAATGTGCTTAGAATTGCGATATCTCGCGATATGTTGATTTTTCGGTTGTTTTTTTTTTGTCAATAACTCAGAAACGAGTAGAGATATCGCAAATCTAAGTACATTTTCGGCCCTATAGGGTTCTAAAATCACCGGTTTTAGTAGGATAACGTATTTTTTCGTCGAAAAAAAAAAACATGTGTTTTTGGTCCCATACCATTTTTGACAACTTTAGGCCCCTTGAGGGACCACTTAGCCTTGAGATATGGACATCAAGTTTTGACACGATCATTTCTTAGCTAAAACGATCATTTTCCACTAACGAACTTATAACATTTCTATTTTTTGCAAAATAAGGGACGGCCTATTGAACACCCCAAGTTCTCCATACAAACTTCGGTTTTGAACTGTCAAGGCCCGGTCCAATATTTTTCAAAAATTGTTACACTATGACACTTCTAGGGTCCCAAACCCCTGTTATTTTTTTCTCATCTTATAACACCAAATTTTGTAAAATTTTGTCGAGCAGTGTAATATTGATATTATTGCTCGTAAATTTGAGACGATGGCGGAAACGTACATCCGACTAAAGCGTGAAGCCAGGCGAATCGGATTAGTCATTAATGTGTCGAAGACAAACTACATGATAGCAAAGGGCTCCAGGGAGGAATCACCGCGCCCGCCACCCCGAATTTATATCGACGGTGATTAAATCGAGGCGGTTGAAGAATTCGTGTACTTGGGCTCACTGGTGACCGCCGACAACGACACCAGCAGAGAAATGCAGAGGTGCATTGTGGCAGGAAATCGTGCTTACTTTGCACTTCGCAAAACACGAAGTTAACTATCTACAAAACGCTGCTTAGACCGGTCGTCCTCTATGGGCACGAAACATAGACCCTACATGCAGAGGACCAACGCGCCCTTAGAGTTTTCCAACGGAAGATGTTGCGTACCATCTACGGCGGAGTGCAGATGGAAGACGGGACTTGGAGAAGGCGAATGAACCACGAGCTCCATCAGCTGCTGAGAGAACCAACCATCGTCCATACCGCGAAAATCGGGAGGCTACGGTGGGCGGGTCACGTCATCAGGATGTCGGATAGCAACCCGACTAAAATGGTTCTCGAGAGCCATCTGACCGATACAAAAAGACGTGGAGCGCAGCGAGCTAGGTGGGTCGACCAAGTGAAGGACGATCTGCGGACCCTACGCAGAGCGCGGAACTGGAGACACACAGCCATGGACCGAGTGGAATGGAGTGGAATGGCGTTAGCCTGATCGGTAAGGTAAGTAACGAGTGATGGGTCAAGTTTTAAATCCAAACAAATACAAAAACTAAAACTACATCTGGATGCTCGCCCAAAAGCTGTTTTAGCTTTTGGAAGAATGTATGCATTTAAAGGTTTCCTACACCCGTAGTCAATAAATCTTCTTATGGAACTTTTTTGCTGAAAATCTTGTCACCCGTTGCATAGGCTTCACTCAATCTGATAGTAGGGGGATTAGGGGCATAATGGACACCCGGGGCGAAATGGACACCCCTGTTTTTACCGAAACCGTTGACTTTTATGTAAAACTTTCAATGCATAAGTGTAAAGGAACAAGTCATTGTTCTATTTATCAAAAGTACCATTTATATTCCTTCAAAATAACCAAAATATCATTGAAATTGAAGTATGTTTTTCATATGGTGGATTTCTTATAATTTCGAAGCAGCAGCAAATAAGGTATTACGAGTGATTGAGTGTGTCCACTACAAAAACAAGTGAATTGTTAGCTTATCTACATGTATACGTAGATTTAGCAATGGATAAAGTATTATATTTTTGATCAGAACTTACTGAAAATAGCATTGTTAGTGTTGTAGTCTATTCGGGGCAAAATGAACACTGGCAATTATGAATGGATGTACGCGCATTGCATACTGTTAGGCGTTTTAGAGAGTTTGAAAAAATCAATCTGATTATTATAGCCTAAAATTTATTTAATTAACTTTGAAGTTATATAAACTCGTCCAAGATGGAGTATTATATCTGTGGTATTGATCTCCGTTGGCAAGTTACTTAACTGATCGATATTCTCAAAGATACAGCATAAAATATGCAGGGGTGTCCATTATGCCCCGATGTGTGTCCATTTCACCCCGGACCTTTCCTGTCAGCTCTAAAAAACACACGGTTTTCAATTCATTATTTCTTCACAATAATGACATTCTACCAGCTGTAAATGATTGAAATACGTAGAAAACAAGTTGAAGTTGTAAGCCAACTGATAATATGTTAAGTTTTTGTCTGTTATACAGGCTCAACATACGCATTTGCTTAGGGTGTCCATTATGCCCCTAATCCCCCTAGGTAGTTGCTAATCCACGAACTTGATTCAATCGTTTAATCCGTTCCATGGTGTATTCTAATGAACCTGACCAGTAATTCCATCTAAGCCCCAGCACTACCGCTGGTCAACACTTGATCACGTGATCGTGAATATCAATATCAAGACCCCGTCTGATCCAGTTTCTTGCTATGCACCAACCCCACACATATAAGGCAGGTTGATAGGTAGGTACTCACTCTGGATCCTGCATCGTAGCTTCAGGCGTGGCTCCCCGGCTCGAAGAGAAATAATATTTTTGATTGATTTCCGCTTATCAAAAGCGAATGATGAAGTGTGTCCTAGACCATATCGGCCGGTTACAACAGAACAGTGCAGTGCTGGGTCCTGGTGGTGTAGTCCCACGCCTCGCGCGAGTCATTGCGGCTCGGCTGGCAACTAAACAACTAAGAGCTGAACCGTGACCAGTTTTGCTGGCATCGATAAGTAGGTACTTACACCCGCGTTAGTTTGGATCGAGATCGGCATATGAGAAGCCGTCCATCCATAGTGTATACTACCGTGAATCAGGGTAATACTGATCAGTTAACCCTACGCTAAGCGCAACACGATGGCGTGGTGCACGTTCAGCGAGCCTCTCTGGGTCATATTAATTCCAACACTCTAGTAGGATGGGAAGAATGGGAATTACATGAATTACATTTTGTAATTTGTAATTTATTATTCAACGTAAACCTGTCAGTTACATAACTTTTAGCCAAGTCAAAGACTACTTACAAAAAGTTTTAAGAAATTATTGAAATTAGTACAAAAAACATCGAGTTTTGATTATCAAGGGTTAACTTAAAAATAGTGAATCCGGATTCACTATTTTTAAGCTGTAGTTTAACAGGAAGTTATTGCAATAAATTTGAAACATTGAAAATTAACATTTTCGTAGAATAAAAAAAACAAACGATCAATGACACTGAATTCTACGGTAGGACCAGACTCGTTCTTTTAGAAGTGGGATTTCACTTCTGAAGTAGACAATGTATTATTATTTAGATTCTGACTACGTCACTGATGTTGATGTTGGTACTTCCAATAATGACCATAAGATCCGTACGATAGCAGGCAAATCATTGAGGAGTGCTCGAAATGATCGTACGCGATGGGTGTTGGTTATATGTTTGTTTTGGGGGTGTTGCTGTACAGATGGGCGTAACGATTGTTTTTATACCCCATTATTCAGCGATCGGAGATTAGAGGTTGGCCAAATTTGGATGACTACGATAGATATCTATAGGGCCCTAGCGAGCAGGTTCCCGCAGGCTGATTCTCGACATCAATCGTGTGTGGTTAGCCTTTCTAGATTCAAGGCGTTGTAGCTGCAATGGATTGGTCAGTGTTAATCCAGCTCCCATGCTAGTGATAGAGCAAAGTAAGCCGCTTTAATGGCAGGTAGCGACTGGATAGAACAATTCCCAACTTGCTGGAGTAAAAGGAAAATCGAATCAAGGTCGCGCCTTAATTAGAGCTCTCCGATCGCAAACGCCTCTGTTATTATTGGCACCAGACGTGATGACTCGAGTTAAGTGCAAAAGCTACATCCATTGCAAAAAAAAAAGATTCAAAGCAAGTCAGCTTGACTCAATGGGGTCAAACCTGTAGTAATTGGAACATATGTCGCTAATGTTAAGAATTCGGAATGGAATTCCACCATCAGCACAACCAAAAAAACAACAAGAGGTTAAACATGGTGACTCCTAAATAGGACGACACCCTTGACAAAAACAGTAATGTTATTTGTATGTACCGTAATCCGGGGTAACATTGATCAGAATTTTCGATCTTTCTTGAATAATTCTCTTGTTAAAGCAAACGTTACATGTTTTATATTTTCAAAACAAGTACTGGCCCTCTGATTATGTGTTAAGCTACTCGAAAAAGTATAGTAAAACTTTAAAACATGTTTAAATAGGTTTTTAAATCTAATTTTTGATTTTGTTGATTTGGGGTAACATTGATCATGTCAGTGACCAATGTTCATTTCTGTTGAAAATACCCTTACTTACTAAATTCGATGTTGCTGATTTCGAATATGTTGTCCAAATTCTTACAAATTATGTACATTTTAATTTATTTTAGGATTAAATTTCTCTAAGCCACGAATAACGCCTAAAAATAGGCAATGGCTTAAGGAATTGATAGCCGACTTTTAGTAAATCGTATATTTTACTGAAAAAGAGCATTTTCATAAAAGTTTCGTTTATAAAATCCAACTCTAGGATATCATATTTAAGTAATACAGTGATTTCAAACCTCATATTGTAGGGTATTGTACCATTTGGGCAGGTGTACCTATTTTGGGCACTTGCCTCTATAGCTAAGTCAATTTCAAACCGATTGATTTGAATTTTTGTACAGAGTTAGATACTGTACGTGCCTAACTCTATACAAAATTTCTATTCAATCAGTTTGAAATTGACTTAGTTATAGCGGCAAGTGCCCAAAATAGGTACACCTGCCCAAATGGTACAAGACCCTATGTAGTATTAACGCCAAGCATGAATGTTTGACAATGTATCTCATTGCGTTACGAAACACAGTTATGGAAAAAACGATTTATTTCAATGTTTATGAAATTCAATTTTCATGAATTGCATGTCATTTAATAGCTAAATGATAGCAGATTACGATATACCATTCGATAGCAGAAACTGATTCAATGTAAAATGCTTGTTTGAACATTTCCTGAGGTGGGTCAAGCCGATCAATGTTACCCCGCTGATCAATGATACCCCGGATTACGGTACCGTAATCAACTTGCCTTGATATAAGAATATACAAACGAATATCTAGTGCAATGCAATAATTTAGTTTAGAGACATAATGATCATCAGCGTTCGGTATTCTTGCGAAAATTGGTTCGCTATAAATTTATGTTAAGGGGGCGTCCATAAATGACGTAGCTTTTTATAAGCGATTTTTAATACCCCCTCCCCCCTCGTAGCATTTCGTCACAAATGCAGATACCCCCTCTATAAATGACATACATACATACATTTATTTGTTCAACATCATTAAGACAAGACATAATCAACAATAGTACGCCACAATACTCGGTTTGTGGCTGCCGCTCTCCATCCTCGGTCGCGCCCAATGCTCGCCAAGTCACGCTCCACCTGGTCCGCCCATCGTGCTCTCTGCGCTCCACGCCTTCTTGTGCCAACCGGATCCGTTGCAAACACCAGCTTTGCAGGGTTGTTGTCCGGCAATCTTGTAACGTGCCCTGCCCAACGTATCCTTCCGGCTTTGGCCACCTTCTGGATGCTGGGTTCGCCGTAAAGTGCAGCGAGCTCGTGGTTCATCCTTCTCCGCCACACACCGTTCTCCTGCACACCGCCGAAGATCGTTCTTAGCACGCGTCGCTCGAAAACTCCGAGTGCTTGCAGGTCCTCCTCGAGCATGGTCCATGTCTCGTGCCCGTAGAGGATCACCGGTCTTATTAGCGTTTTGTACATGGTGCATTTGGTGCGTGGGTGAATCTTTTTCGACCGCAGTTTCTTCTGGAGCCCGTAGTAGGCCCGACTTCCGCTGATGATGCGCCTCCGAATTTCACGGCTCACGTTGTTGTCAGCCGTCAGTAAGGATCCGAGGTAGACGAATTCCTCCACCACCTCGAAAGTATCCCCGTCTATCGTAACATTACTACCCAGACGGATCCGGTCGTTTTCGGTTCCGCCTACCAGCATGTACTTTGTTTTTGAGGCATTCACCACCAGTCCGACCTTTGCTGCTTCGCGTTTCAGGCGGGTGTACAGTTCTGCCACCGTTCCAAATGTTCTAGCAATAATGTCCATGTCGTCCGCAAAGCACACAAATTTACCAGATTTTGTGAAAATCGTTCCCCGGCTGTTGAGCCCGGCTCGTCGCATCACACCTTCCAGCGCGATGTTGAAGAGTAGACATGAGAGTCCGTCACCTTGTCGCAGTCCCCGGCGAGATTCGAATGAACTGGATAGTTCACCCGAAACCCTTACGCAGTTTTGCACACCGTCCATCGTTGCTTTAATCAGTCTAGTCAGCTTCCCAGGAAAGCCGTTTTCGTCCATGATTCTCCATAGCTCTGCGCGGTCGATACTATCGTATGCCGCTTTGAAGTCGATGAACAGGTGGTGCGTTGGGACCTGGTATTCACGGCATTTCTGGAGGATTTGCCGTACGGTAAAGATCTGGTCCGTTGTCGACCGGCCGTCGATGAAACCGGCTTGATAACTTCCCACGAACTCATTTGTTTTAGGTGACAGACGACGGAAGATGATCTGGGATAGCACTTTGTAGGCAGCATTCAAAATAGTGATCGCCCTGAAGTTCTCACATTCCAAATGGTCGCCTTTCTTGTGAATGGGGCAGATTACCCCTTCCTACCACTCCTCCGGTAGCTGTTCGGTTTCCCAGATCCTGACTATCAGCCGATACAGACAGGTGGCCAACTTTTCTGGGCCCATCTTGATGAGTTCAGCTGCGATACCATCCTTACCAGCTGCTTTGTTGGTTTTGAGCTGGTGAATGGCATCCTTAACTTCCCTCAGCGTGGGAGTTGGTTCATTTCCGTCATCCGCTGCACTGGCGTCGACGTTTCTTCCGTTGCCGTGGGCTCCCGTGCCTACGTTCTCCTCGCCGTTCAGGTGCTGATCGAAGTGCTGCTTCCACCTTTCGATCACCTCACGTCCGTCCGTCAAGAGGCCTCCGTCTTTATCCCTGCATATTTCGGCTCGCGGCACGAAGCCGTTGCGGGATGCGTTGAGCTTCTGATAGAACTTCCGTGTTTCTTGGGAACGGCACAGCAGTTCCATTTCTTCACACTCCGCTTCTTCCAGGCGGCGCTTTTTCTCCCGAAAGAGGCGGGTCTGCTGTTTCCGCTTCTGTTTGTAACGTTCCACGTTCTGTCGAGTCCCTTGCTGCAGCATTACCGCCCTCGCTGCGTTCTTCTCCTCCAAAACCGTTCTGCACTCTTCGTCGAACCATTCGTTCCGTCGATTCCGTTCCACGTACCCGATGGTGCTCTCGGCTGCGTCGTTGATGGCTGCTTTCACTGTACTCCAGCAGTCCTCTAGAGGGGCCTCATCGAGCTCGCCCTCGTCTGGCAACGCGGCCTCGAGATTCTGCGCTTAAGCTGAGGCGACATCCGGTTGCTTCAGTCGCTCTAGGTTGTACCGTGGCGGTCGCCGGTACCGTACATTGTTGATGACGGAGAGTTTTGGGCGCAGTTTGATTATCACCAGATAGTGGTCGGAGTCGATGTTGGCGCCACGATAGGTCCTGACGTCGATAATGTCGGAGAAGTGCCGTCCATCAATCAGAACGTGGTCGATTTGAGATTCCGTCTGCTGTGGTGATCTCCAGGTGTAACGATAAGGGAGGCTGTGTTGGAAAAAGGTGCTACGTATGGCCATATTTTTGGAGGCGGCGAAATCAATGAGTCGTAGGCCGTTTTCGTTCGTCTGCTGGTGGGCGCTGAACTTACCAATCGTCGGTCTGAATTCCTCCTCCTGGCCTACCTGAGCGTTCAAATCTCCTATGATGATCTTGACGTCGTGGCTTGGGCAGCGATCGTACTCGCGTTCGAGCTGCGCGTAAAATGCGTCCTTGTCATCATCAGTACTTCCGGAGTGTGGGCTGTGCACGTTTATTATGCTGAAGTTGAAGAATCGGCCCTTGATCCTCAACCTGCACATTCTTTCGTCGATCGGCCACCAACCGATCACGCACCTCTGCATATCACCCATCACGATGAAAGCTGTTCCCAGCTCGCGTGTGTTGCCGCTGCTCTGGTAGATGGTATGATTACCTCTAAACGATCGCACCATGGATCCTGTCCAACACACCTCCTGCAGCGCTACGATGCCGAACCCGCGGTCCTTCAGTAGATCGGCGAGTATGCGGGTGCTCCCAATGAAGTTGAGAGATCGGCAGTTCCACGTACCGAGTTTCCAATCGCAAGTCCTTTTTGTTCGCTGGGGTCGTTGCCGTTGGTCTCGGTTCGTATTATTCTGTTGCTGATTTTCCGTTACAATGGTTTTTTACGGCTGGCTCGTAGGGCCTGACACCAACCCCCTACTTTCCGGAGGACCATAGTGCACAGTTGAGCTTAGAGTCCTTCCCTGGCACTCGGACGTAAATCAGCCGCCCCTAACATGGGGATCAGACGCTGTTGTGAGTCGCTCCTCCTGGAGAACAGACGCTCAGGTTTGCCGAAGCAAACCCCTCCTTCCCTGTCAGCCTACGACCAAAGTTCCCACCGGGGTTGGTTACCCGATCTTCCCTAAGGTTGCTCATAGTTTCCGGCCGGTACCGCGTGGAGGTAGGGATAGGAGTTGCTGGGCACAGGCTAGTGGATCACAATGGGATCTGAATTGCGCAGCATACCCAGCCTTTACCGTGCACTCTATAAATGACGTAGATTGTTAAACAACCCCCCTCGCCTCCCCCCCCCAAATTTTCATGACAAAAAGCAAAAAAAAACTCGAACTTAGCTCTGATTTCAATTTTAACTTGTATGTTTAGGTATGTTTTTATGAAAAAAAAAACAATAGTAAGAAAACATTGCCGACTACCAGGTTCAGATCCCCGACATCAAGACAATAGTTGCAACCAATGGAGAATATCACCAAAGCTACAGACTCAATAAATCACACATCGTTCTGCTTGATGCCGAAGAACAGGAAATTGATGATCCCAATACAGTTAAATACCATATTAGCCAAGGAGCACTTCCGAAGATATTAGTTGGCTTTATTAGTGAGCCTATTCCGAATATCAAATTGGTTTGATGGTTGGTTGAATAAAATTCACCATGACATTTGAAGGACTCTGCCGGATTTTTTTTCTAAAATTCTTTCAGCAGTTCATTTTGGAATTCCTCAAGGAGTTTCATTTGCGATTCCTATTTTTGAGAATTTTTGCCTTTTTAATACCTCCAGCACTTCCTTCTGGGATTTCACTCAGATATTCATTCTGAGATCTCTGCAGGAAACCCCTCCAGCATTCTTTCAAAACCCTCCCAGGAGTTGTTTATGGGATTTCTTCAGGATTTCTATTTCGGATTTCTTCAGGAATTCCTTCCTGAATTCTTCTGGGATTCATCGAGGACTTCCTTCTAGGATTTATCCAGGATTTTTCCCGGGACGACTCCGGGAGTTTTTTCCGGCTAGGGATTTCTCATATAGTTCTTTCTGGAATTCCTAAATGATTTCCTTTCTTAGATTTCATCAGGAGTTATATCCAGATAATCTTCTGGGATTCCTCACAAGTTATTTTCGATATTCCTTCAGAAATTCCTTCCGGGATTCTTTCAAAAAAATCTTCCGTGTTTTCTTCAGAAATTGAACCAGGAGTTCCTCCTGAGAATCTACAAATATCTCCCTCTGAGATTCTTCCAGGAGTTTATGCATGATTTTTCCAACGGTTCCATCTAGAATTGCTCTAGGAACTCCTCACGGAATTTCTTTTGAATTTTCTCTATGGTTTTCTTTCAAGATTCCTTCAGGAGTTCCTTCTGAAATTCTTTTGGAAGTTCCTTCAGAGATTCCTTCAGAGTTTTCTCCTGATCCTTTTGGAACAAAAGCAATTTTTTTTTCTGTGATTCCCAGTATGAATTCTTGAGAAAGTGTTATCCGTCTGTTGGGGAAACCTATAAAGAACGCCATGAGAAATTCCTTACAAAGCTACTAGGGGAGTTCCTTAAAAAAAGTGCTGGAAGAATTCTTCCAAAAAGTCCTGTAGAAATTATATTAGGAACTCCTGGAATAGTGCCATAATGCCAACAAACTATTGGTCGTGAGAAGCATTTGAGCGAAATAATATTTTGTCTACATACACAATACATTATTCTTTACACAGGATTTCAAAACCATTTTCTCAGATACAGTTGTTGCGTCCGATAGCTGCATGTCTTATGAAATCAAGCCGATATTTATATCCATGATTTGTTATTTATTTTAATGTGAATGAAAAAAATAATTCATGCATTTTTTTTATTTACTGGATAATGATACTTAATGCAAGTAAAAACTTTATTAATTACGTAATATTTTTCTTCAATCGGCTTAGAAGAAAGCTACGTAGCATATCATAAACCCCTACTCCCCCTATTGTCACACTTCGTCACAAAATCACAAACACCTCCCCCCCCCCAAAATCTACGTCAGTTATGGACGCCCCTAATCTGCTTTGATCATATTTTTGTGAGAATTTGTTCAAGTTAAATCGATTTTCAGTTATCATTTATGGTTGCTCTCGGAAAAAAGAATGGAAGCTAAACTGCAAAATAACGAAAATAAACTATCCCCGGCGTGAGAATAGCGTAGGTAAGGGCATATGTGGTCATAAACCTCAATTTATGCTGATTTTGAGTATGTATTATGCCTCGAATAGTAGCTTATTCATTTTCCTAAGAGACTTCAACTTTTGGCTCGCGTGACATTTCTTATTCAAATACTCAAATATTCAAATTCATAATTGAAAAAAAGTGTTAACTTTTAAGTGCCGGAAAATTGTAGGAGACAAAACGCCTTTTGGGGTGAGGCAAAACGCCCTCTGACATTATTCGGTATTTCGCAACAAAATGCTTAGGAGCTCCATCGAACACTTCTTAGCAGTCAGCAAATGAAGGAGTAGGAGGCGGCTGGTATTTTTTCCATATAACCAGCGCAATGTCTAATGTATGTGCGAAGAAAGCTCTCGGAATTCTTCCAAAGGTAATCATCAGCATTTTTCCAGGGATTTCTTGCGGAATCCCTCTGAAACTTCGTGTACTTTCTCCAAGGTTTCCTTCCGAGATTCCTCCATGAATTTCTCGAATAATTCTTCTAGGAACTTCGGCCGTAATACGTACAAGAATTTTTTCCAGAATTACTGCTCAGATTCTTCCCGCATTTTTCCAGATTTTTTTCCATAACTCTTCCAGGTTCCATTAATTTTCCAGGAAAACCTGTGAAAATTATGCAAAGATTTTTCCTGAATGCCTCCAGGCAATTGCTCCAAAATTCTCCATGGAACTTTCGGTGTTCTACTTGCGGGCTCTCTTGGAATTCCTGTATGTCTACTTGATTATCACGAAGGATTCTCAAAAGAATCTTTCTAGGATTTTTCCGATTTTTTTCCATTGATCCTTTTCGGATTTCTTCGTGTGATTTCTCTCTGATTTTTCCCGGAATTTGTCATGTAATTTCTCCTGTAGTAAATCCATGGATTTATTTAAGGATCCCTAAAAGCATTCCAGGCATTCTTCCATGAATTTCTTTCGGTATTCTTTGTAGTATTCTACCTGGTATTTTTTTCCGGAATTTGCACAGAGATTCCGAAATAAACCCATCCAGAGAATTCTTTCAGAAGTCTTTCTCGAATTATAAAAGGATTTCTCCTGGAATTCGTCTAATATTCCTTTGAGAATTCCTTCAGGAATTCCTACCGACATTTTTTCCAGAAAAATATCGCTGACTTCTTTCAGGGATTCTTTGCGAAATCTTCCTGGTATTTTTCATGAATCCCCACCTGCATTCTTCTCGATATTACATGTATGAGGTATTTAACATTCGATGGCACACGTTGCAACGTCCTTGATCACCTCCAAGCACATGTCAAATAGGAGATACGGCAGCGCAAGTTATTTTTTAAATCTCTTTATTTACTACGCCCATACTCCTAAAAGCTTATCAGGGCCGAAACAAAACTCTTTACATTTTTCGTTAGGCGTATTGGAATCACAGCCCTGTGTGCTATTGTGACATTATTTTAATACAAAATTGAAATTACATAACTTTGCGGATTTTGACCGTTATGTTCCGAGTTGCTTTGTAATTGACCGAAAAGTACTTTCTACGGTTTCGGAACATTTCAAGGTATGCAAAATGTCCTGAAGTTCAGGACTTTTAAGGTCTACAGAATCTACCGCAATCACCATGCCATCTATGTTGGCGATTATCGGTCATTGTTATCCATGGTACTCCGAAATGTTACGAGAAAATTTTTCTGAGGTTGTACGACATTTTAAGGTATGCAAAGTGTCCTGGAATTCAGGACTTCCAAGGTGTACAGAATCTATCGCAATCACCATGCAATCTACGTTTGCAGTAATTGCCCAAAAATATCCATGATCCTCCACAACTTTACAAGAAGCCTTTTTTCGGTTGTCGGATATAGTAAAGTTTGCTACAATGCATTTCATATCCTGAAGTTCAAGACTTTCGAGTTCTATACCCAAGTAGCACTTGTAACTTAGGAAATATTTTAGAAAAATGTTAAAGATTGCATAGCCGTTTCACTTCAGACTAATGGTAACAAAATCTATTTTTGCAGTACACATTGTGGTTGCTCAGACATTACAATGCAACCCTAATTTTGCATAAGCTACATTAATGTCACACAGTGGCTTCCGTTAAACATGCTCTGGAACTCTCAAATTCCAAAAGTTGCATTCTTGACATCATCCCAAGCATCATCCTGTTACATTGAAACCAAACACCAAAACAAATTACCAGACCAATTGCTGCGAAGTCAATGTTTGGTTAACATGTATCATGTTACCGAAAGTCGTTTCCAAATGACGACAGTGTAACTTTTTGTTGTTACATTGTAAACACATATAAGACGCACAAAAACGTTCGAGTACTTGGTCAACTTACCAGTTACAAACAGGTTGAGTTCAGCACTGCATGTCAAAAGTATCAACTAATTAGATATGTTTGTATGGTAAAACTTAAACAACAAATTCGATGTTTTCACCTTATTATATAAAAGATGCATTTAAAAATACTTGCTTCAAATTCTGTAGTGTAGAGTCCTGTATAAAACAATGTATTATGTGGATAATGATATTTTCAGACATATCAGCGGCAATGTAGATTCAGCTCAGTAATCACAATGGCGATTATTTGTTTCAGTTACAAAATAACTGACATAAAATTGCTTTCAGTTATGATTTTGGAGTTTTAATCAAACAAAATAGAAAAGAAAACTTACCACATTTGACAAAAAAGGCCTGGCAAGCCTAGTATCCTTCTTCCCGTTCAAAAACCGTATAAAATTTCAGTGAGTCATGCAAATGCATATGCTGAAATTAATGAATTTCGCAAGCGCGCGTGTTTTCCGTTAGTAAAACTGGCAATTTCACTGGAAAAATACAATTGCCAGGCTCATTTAGGATACCGACCAAAAACATTTCCATTTTATTTGAGAGGCACTTTATTCAATCGCCATTGCCATGCATGGTATGTAGGTCCATCATCATCATTTTTAATAATTGTTACGTCAAAACCAACAATGTAACTTTGAGTTTATTTTTCTATCGCAGTGTAAACAAACTACATTACACATTGGTTACCATCTAATCTCTTATGCAACGAACCACATGTTGCACAAAGGCTCCACCTCCTGCGCTGTTTCGGTTGCACAGCTGTGGAAATCGATGTTGCAGTAATTTAGAATCGACTTTTGCATTTGTCGCATAGAAATTACCGTGATTTAGTTGTAACAAAGTGTGCTGCTTGGGAAAAATTTACCGTAACTACCATACAGTCTACGCTTGCGGTTTACAGTTATTGTTCCCCAGGTTTCTCCGTAATGCTACGAGAACATCTTTCTGAGGTTGTATGACATTGTAAGGCATGCAAAATGCTCTGAAGGACTTTCAAGCTCTAAAGAATCTACCTCAATCGTCTCTCCTCTGCTGTTACTCAGGGTGTTTCGGAATGCAAGGAAAAGTCTTGTTCACGGTTGTCAGACATTGTGAGGTTTGAAAAATGTCCGGAAGTTCAGAACTTTCAAGCAACTTTCAAGTAACATGAACTTCTCATTGGATTGCGAAGCACCATCTATGACAAAAACGATAAGACGCTAGCGTAGATTGAATGGCGACTGAGATAAATAGATTTGAGCTTGAATTCTGTAGTGTTATTCTCGTAGCACAACGGAGTACCATGGATAAAAATAACCGTAAACCGCCTGAATAGATTCAATGGCGATTTTGGTAGATTTTGTAGAACTAGAAAGTCCTGAACTTCAGGACATTTAGCAAACTGTACAATGTCCGACTATCGAAAAAGGGTGTCCACTCACGGACTCCTCTTCGATAGTGTCTGCGCCTACAACGGCGGAGTGGACGGAACTCGGGATAGGTCACTTGATCGCGGAAGATACGGTCACTTCATTTCGGGATTTCGGTTCAGAGAAATGATGAACTTCACTGCGTCGCTCTACAAAAAACGGTGTATATTCGCGACCGGACGGGTAAGAGAGATTGTGTTAACTGAATATGAGGAATCAATGAACATTTTTGTATCCCAATAGTATAGTATGTGGTGTTCACAGTGAATCAAAACGTCTGCTGGGTGTGACAGAAATTTGTTGATTTTTGCAGTTCTCATTTATTGCGTTGGACGCAACAAAGGGCTTTTTGGTTGTGTTGGGGAGCATCCTGGATATAAGAGGACCATAGCTGCCAATGAATGGCGATTGTGATAGATTTTGTAGAACTTGAAAGTACTGCAGTTCAGGACACTCAGCAAACATATAATATGCGACAACCGAAAAAAAATCTCGTTAGGTTGGGAAGCATCATGGATATCAGAAAACAATAATTGCAGATAAAGATTTGATGGCGATTGAGGAAAACTCTGCAGAACTTGAAAGTCCAGAACTCCAGGACATTTTGCATACTGTACAATGTCGTACAACCTCAGAAAATTTTTCTCGTAACATTTCGGAGTACCATGGATAACAATGACCGATAATCACCAACGTAGATGGCAGATTTTGTAGACCTTGAAAGTCCTGAACTTCAGGACATTTTGCAAACCCTGCTATGTTCCGAAACCGTAGAAAGTATTTCTCGGTCAACTCGGAACATAACGGCCAAATGCCGCAAAGTTATATTGAATTGGAGCTGCGGCAGATCCTGTTGACCATATAAATCGTAACTCCAGGTTAGTTTGGATATCCTAGAATATCCAAACAAATCGAAAACAGCAGCCCGCTTATGTCTTGCGGCTCTTAAAGTATTCTGCATAATTGTCCCATGATTTGATTGCATTGTTTACATTCAGGTGCTTACAGAGCCTTAAATTTCATAACGTATTGGAGGCCTTGGGATGATCTAGATTTATCGGACTTGATCACCAATGTAAATTGGACATCAAAGATCTTCGTAACCTATTTTTCAATGACAAAAGTCATGTATTTTAACAATTTTGCGGAACATTTCCGAAAAATACAAAACAAGCCACCTATTTCGACACCCCACCAAAAGGAAGGAGGGTGCAGGGGGATGGCCATCAATACATCTTAAAGTACAACTATTCCCCTTAAGGTGTACAAAATTTCAGCTTAAAAGCTTAAAAAATACCGCTAAGATCTCGATTTTTGAAAAATTTCGACAAAAGGCGGAGGGCGCCTAGTGTATGGATCAACGATAATGGGGGGGTTTAACCCCAACAACCCCGCCCCCCTTTTACACGGGCTTGCGTTGTATTATTCCGCGAGGACGAAGGTCAGAGGGACATTTCTCCCCATACTCTATCTGCTGTTAAACTTACTCATGGAAAAAATAGGAATTTTACTTGAGCACTTCACTTCGGCAACTGGAACTTTCCTTAAGGTTTTACGGGGCGTCATCGGAATCATCAATCATTGCTCTCAAACTTTTTGAAGATGCAAATCTCGATTTCTACTGCATCAAATGGACTGCAAATTTGATCGTTTGTATGCTTACATGTGATGTACAATCGACTAAGTTTTCAGTTAGATCAGTCCACCGGAACTGAAGATTTGCATCATCAAAGTTTCAAGGGTAATGATGATGAAAGTGACGAAGGATAGCAAAATTCCCGTATTACCGTAAAGGAAAAGTATCACTATTAGAATGATAAATGTAATGCGACATAGGTTAATCCCAATTTGAACAGAATAGGACAAATGTCATGCACTGCAAGCTTTGATCCTTGCATTGTTATTTTAGTGAGATAACTTCGATTCAGTAAACATTGCATCACTGTTGAAAAGCCATCATCAAACAGTTTTGATTGTGAGATGATAATATTATTATAATATTATTATAAACAAAAATAGTTCAAGATCATTTCATTATCGCGCATTCCATGTCGTTAGTTTTGTATCTCTTTTATTCTAATAGAAACCCATTTTTAGTCTAATGGAATATACACTGATATTCTGATAGTTTATAGATTTTCACAAATGTATGAAAGGAATAGTATCAAACTGAGAAGCAGGCTTAGTTTTCCATTGCCAAAAAATATAAATTACATTACCTACATCCTTTCAAACAATAGTTATTCCCACTAGTGTAGGCCCACTACATAGCCCTATCATGGCAACGGTAAAATAAAAGAGATAAATCAAGAGATAAATATTCGCTATACTCACCATCAGGAAGCAAACAAACAAATTTACAATTTGTTCCATCCTACTGGAATGTGCAGTGAATTTGTTTACGTCAGCCACAAAATGAATAATTTTCGCCTTCGAACTCCGTGTTTCTGCTCCACAGCTCGCTCTCTGAAGCACGCCTTCGCACTCGATGATGACCGTCAGCACAAGCTATTTTGCCTTTTGCAATCGAATCACTGCATGTTTCCTTCCGGCGGGCTCTCGATGTTTTCCGCAGCACTGGAGTTTACTTTTCCGTTTCTTCTTCTTATACTTCCCTCTGGCACGAAGTATCGAAAAGAAACATTACCAAGTAGCCTAACGTTACACCTAGAGTCCTGTAGTGGGTCGTTTCGTTACTGAGGTCCTAGTGCACAATCATCGTCCTTTGCTGAAGTACTTTCACTCAATGCTGCATTCCAGAGGAGCTTAAGCATAAACCATATTGTTTACCGGCGGCGGTCTCTTGTTCGGCGTTCAGTTGCGTAAATTGGTCCATTGTGGACAATTATTGGTTCACTTTGTTTTGCAAAACGGTGCTTCCGGTAGCGGACCCAAATAGGCAAAATCAATATACGTGACCTTCTATGCGCTTTCTTCTCCGCAAAACCACCCAACGAAGCTTCACAAGTCTCATTAATTTCTGTTTGAGCAAATATTTTCCGGTTGACTAAGTCCTACTTCGAGGCGGTAACTAGTTCAAGATCTTCACAGTCTGCACTCTCACTCTACCCCTTTTCAGCCACACAAGGTCACTCAACCACCTTCTCTTGGAACTGTGGGTAAGACACCTCCCTTCTATTCTCAATTCACGAGTTCCTGGGAATGCGCAAGTGCGGCCGGTGGTCTCTGATGGTCGAAGCAGGGCACCGCCAATCGATCGTGACGCACCGTATCAATTCCGTCCCCAGTCCCAGTCACCACGTAATGAGGAGAGCAAAGCACGCGCACGGTTCGGAAATACAATGCTAGGACCCGAAGCATCTATTCTACAACACGGACGGCTGTGCACTGACAAATGCTATGTGAAGCAGAAATTAAATTGGCATGATATACATATTTTTCTACTATACTCTTCGCGTCGTTGTTGGTTGCTCTGAGGACTCGCGCGGCGCGTACATGCTCAACTTCTCGCCCGCGCGTGCGCTGGGATCGGACCGAGCCGATGGAGAGAACGGGCCTCGCTTAGAATGGTTTGTCTGTGAGAACAAAACTTTACACGAGAGTGTCCAGTAGACGGTTCTGTACTTAGAATGCCGCTTCAGCAGCAAGCTTGGGTTGGTTGTTTCCACGTCTAATAAAATCTTAATTGACTGCGCCAGTAGGCTTCCACTGTCAATTTGATACACTAAGGGTTGGGAAGTCAACTAAGATTATAAATCGCAATAAGAAAATTTGATTTAGTTTTTGAAGTAAATTGTAAGAAAAGAACACATAAAATTAACTCAGAAATTAAAAGAGGTTTTTGATTTCAATCATGCACATATGTTGTGATTTTTTAGATGATTAAGTCCAAAATTAAAAACAAAAATACAAACATAACAGGTTATCCACATTGTGTGGTATATTTCAATATAAATTGCCCATTTTCTCTTGCAACAAATTTTATAACATAGCTGAAGGCAAAAACCATGATTCGGAACAATTCATATAAAACTTCATCTCTGCGGTAATTAAATAGGGAAAAAGCTTTTTTCATACAAACATACAAACATACAAACATACAAGCATACAAACATACAAACATACAAACATACAAACATACAAACATACAAACATACAAACATACAAACATACAAACATACAAACATACAAACATACAAACATACAAACATACAAACATACAAACATACAAACATACAAACATACAAACATACAAACATACAAACATACAAACATACAAACATACAAACATACAAACATACAAACATACAAACATACAAACATACAAACATACAAACATACAAACATACAAACATACAAACATACAAACATACAAACATACAAACATACAAACATACAAACATACAAACATACAAACATACAAACATACAAACATACAAACATACAAACATACAAACATACAAACATACAAACATACAAACATACAAACATACAAACATACAAACATACAAACATACAAACATACAAACATACAAACATACAAACATACAAACATACAAACATACAAACATACAAACATACAAACATACAAACATACAAACATACAAACATACAAACATACAAACATACAAACATACAAACATACAAACATACAAACATACAAACATACAAACATACAAACATACAAACATACAAACATACAAACATACAAACATACAAACATACAAACATACAAACATACAAACATACAAACATACAAACATACAAACATACAAACATACAAACATACAAACATACAAACATACAAACATACAAACATACAAACATACAAACATACAAACATACAAACATACAAACATACAAACATACAAACATACAAACATACAAACATACAAACATACAAACATACAAACATACAAACATACAAACATACAAACATACAAACATACAAACATACAAACATACAAACATACAAACATACAAACATACAAACATACAAACATACAAACATACAAACATACAAACATACAAACATACAAACATACAAACATACAAACATACAAACATACAAACATACAAACATACAAACATACAAACATACAAACATACAAACATACAAACATACAAACATACAAACATACAAACATACAAACATACAAACATACAAACATACAAACATACAAACATACAAACATACAAACATACAAACATACAAACATACAAACATACAAACATACAAACATACAAACATACAAACATACAAACATACAAACATACAAACATACAAACATACAAACATACAAACATACAAACATACAAACATACAAACATACAAACATACAAACATACAAACATACAAACATACAAACATACAAACATACAAACATACAAACATACAAACATACAAACATACAAACATACAAACATACAAACATACAAACATACAAACATACAAACATACAAACATACAAACATACAAACATACAAACATACAAACATACAAACATACAAACATACAAACATACAAACATACAAACATACAAACATACAAACATACAAACATACAAACATACAAACATACAAACATACAAACATACAAACATACAAACATACAAACATACAAACATACAAACATACAAACATACAAACATACAAACATACAAACATACAAACATACAAACATACAAACATACAAACATACAAACATACAAACATACAAACATACAAACATACAAACATACAAACATACAAACATACAAACATACAAACATACAAACATACAAACATACAAACATACAAACATACAAACATACAAACATACAAACATACAAACATACAAACATACAAACATACAAACATACAAACATACAAACATACAAACATACAAACATACAAACATACAAACATACAAACATACAAACATACAAACATACAAACATACAAACATTCAAACATTCAAACATACAAGTATACAAACATACAAACATACAAACATACAAACATACAAACATTCAAACATACAAACATACAAACATACAAACATACAAACATACAAATATGTATACATAAATGATGTACACTCCCGTTCAAAAGTTTGGGGTCACCCCCTCAAAAACATGTCATTTTTTTAGGCCCATATCTCCGCCAATTTGCGTCCGATTTCAAAACCCTAGGTTTCATTCAAAAGATAATAAGTCAAAGAAACTTTGAACATGATTTAAAAGAAACTTTTTCAAAAAAAATTGTATGTGAACTTAACCCAAAGTTGCCAAATTTTCTAAAAAATGAATATAAACTTACGGCAGTGTCGCTGGAAGTTGGGTCGACCAAATTTTAAGATGAGAGCGGTAATATGACCCATTTTCTATTAGCTTTCAACTGCTTTTTACAGAACTTAGCTAAAAAATCTAGAAAAAAAGTTATTAAGTAAATTAATCCTTGATGTTATCGACCAAAAGTTTGGGGTCACCCCTCAATATGATGTATCGGCCAAAAGTTTGGGGTCACTATCGTAAAACATGGAAAAGTGATTTGGTGATATCTTCGTCATCTATAGTTCAATTTTAATTATTTTTGGCTCATTTCAAAGATAATTTTAAGTAAATTCACGTTTGGTGCCTTTAACTTAACGTATTTAACGATTTTTGTTTATAAAAATGTTATGTAAAGTTAGCACATTTTACCACGCTTCAAAAAATGAGGCAACTTTACGTTAAGTTTAAGTATGTAAATTTCAACAAATATGTGTGGTTTAATGTCTATGCAGTAAGTATCATTCATTTTGTTTCAAATAAGCCAAGAAGAACTAAAATTGAATGTAAGATGACAAAGACATCAACAAATCACTTTTCCATGTTTTACGATAGTGACCCCAAACTTTTGGCCGATACATCATATTGAGGGGTGACCCCAAACTTTTGGTCGATGACATCAAGGATTAATTAATAACTTTTTTTAGCTAAATTCTGTAAAAAGCAGTTGAAAGCTAATAGAAAATGGGTCATATTACCGCTCTCATCTTAAAATTTGGTCGACCCAACTTCCAGCGACACTGCCGTAAGTTTATATTCATTTTTTAGAAAATTTGGCAACTTTGGGTTAAGTTTACATACGAAATTTTTTGAAAAAAATTCTTTTAAATCATGTTTAAAGTTTCTTTGACTTATTATCTTTTGAATGAAACCTAGGGTTTTGAAATCGGACGCAAATTGGCGGAGATATGGGCCTAAAAAAATGACATGTTTTTGAGGGGGTGACCCCAAACTTTTGAACGGGAGTGTACATACAAGAGGGTTGAGGCCATTGTTAGGCCCTCAGCAACCACAGAGTAGGGCGAACCAAGAGGGTGGTCCTTGGCGAAGGAGTCGAGGTGAGGGCTATTAGGGTTCAATCGCATATTACGTAACGCAAAACTTACCAATTTTAGACCCTATCCCTCCCCCACGTAAAAAGTTTTGTATGGGGAATTTAGATTTTTTGTATGGAGCGTACCACAGCGGTAGATCCCCTCCCTCCATTCTGAGCTATTCGTAATATGCGAACAAACCCTTACAGCAAAGGCGACTTTGATGGTGAAAAACCTAGACGAGGTCACCGAAACGGAAGAGCTCGTCACGGCACTGCGGCAACATTGCGGGGTGCAGGTAGCCACCGCAAGCCGTTCGGCTATGGAAGGGGCCGGCGGAAACACGGGCGGCCTTGGTACAGCTACCCGTGGCGAACGTAAATAAGTCCGTTAAAATAGGGAAGATCAAGGTGGGCTCAGTATGCCATCTGACCTTTCATGAGCCACCTGAGGTTTGTCAGGTGTCTGGAACCAGGACACAAGTCATGGGACTGCAAAGGCCCTGACAAGATCAAACTGTGTAGGAGATGTGGCGCCGAAGACCATAAGGCACCTAACGGGTGGTCCAAGGGGCCCGGCCTTTTTTTTTTTTTTTTCCTTCTAAACCATAGGGGGATAAATCTGCTCATCAGACACCCTAACAGGAAGGTTAGGGTAGTGTGGGGATGAGGCCGTCTTCTACAATGCCGGTAGAAGCCAGGACTACTCTCTCCTCGACCCACTAAAACACATTCCTATGGTCGCCAAACCCTACGTCTCTCCGGAACCACCAAGAAGGTATTGCTTCAGAGAGGGGCTAGTGCATATCGCACCCTCAAGGTTAGCTGCCGTAGCCTAGCAGCAACGAACATCGATGACTCGCACTGGAGAGTCCATCACGATAGCATGCTGGCGCTTAGCCAGTTTCCCGAGTGGTCCTCGCCCTCCCGAGGGGCCCGGCCTTTAAGAAAGCCGCAGTGAACAAATCACAGTGCAGGTAACGCAGCTAAACCTGAACCACTGTGACGCAGCCCAGCAACTGCTGTATCAGGCGATTTCTAGGTGGGGGACGGATATCGCCGTCAAAGCGGAGCAATACCGAGTACCTGCCAACAACAGGCAATTGGGTCTCTGATGGGTCCACAAAAATGGCGGTGATATGGATGACGTGTAAATACCCCGTCCAGGAGTTGGTGTGTACTATGCTACCGGTGATTTTTGGCTTCCAGTCTCTGTGCTATCATAAACGGATATTGGCTCAACACCTGGTTGAACCAATATCCGTTCATGATAGCACAGAGACTGAAAGCCGGAAATCCCCACAAGCATAATATCAATCACAGCCGATCCGCATAACAAGTTGGTGTGTACTATCTATGAGTGCTTCGTGGTCGCCAAACTTAACGAGATCTTTTTCAGTACCTGTTATGTACCTCCGCGGTGGTCGATTGAGCAGTTCACGCAGTTGCTGGACTGTATGACGACCATCCCGAGCAGAAGGGCATACCTTACAAATACCATGCGAAGAGCAACATGTGCTCTAATACCTAAAATTGTTATTGCTGCGTTATTCTACGAAATGTTATGAGAACATCACAATAACAGTTGGAGGTATTTGAGCAGAGTTTGGTATTGATGTAGTATTTGTTGGTTTAGCAGTGAAAATTGCCGAAGAACAAGATTTGCAATTATATCATGAAGTCATCGAACAAATGAAACATTTAATAACAAGAATTGTTATTAGTTTGTTATTTAATATCTTTGGGATAACAAATACAGCACTTGAAATTTTAGGTATGCATTCATTATTGAAATAACAAGACTTGTAATTTTCTAGGTGTTATTTATACAAAATTTTGGTATGCGTTTTTGATATTTTGCCTCTTATTACCACCTAATGAAGGGCATATCAAGGTATGGTAGTATTTAAGATAAATACCATGATATGTTATTCTCTTGTTATTTTCTTCTGCTCGGGATGCTGGGGCGACCATGAGGGCGAAGGCCGCGGCTTATAGCGAGCGGGTGACTTTAAGCCTGGGCCATGGAATGGAGAAGCCGTTTTACGAGTCAGCGGGGTTAGATCCTGCTAGAGGCACTGGCAATACAAGATATCGACGTGGCAAATGTCGGTACCACGAGAACCTTTAGTCGGAACGGAGCGGAGTCATTTTTTGACGTCACTTTTTGTAGTCGTGGCCTAACAAGTAGTTCGAACTAGAGAGTAGAAGATAGTTACGGTGTAGCTGCTACACTCACAGCGATCACCTGGTGGTTCGCTATAGCGGCTTTACGGCTATACGGCTTTTCGGGCCCGTATGAAGTTGATCAACAATATTAACTTCTTTTCCCGATCAGCCTAGATAGCTGTGTAGTGTCGGTAGCGGTTAGTTCAACTGGCTAAGAATAGCACTACGGACCGCCTGTTCCAGTGGTAGGAATCCAGTAATCAGGTGACCCCTAATTCATGGTGTAATGCGGCTTTGCGATTACCGTGCCTAGGAATGAATGGTTAGGGGGGTCTTATAAAAACCTAATCGCAAACGGAGCCTGTGGAGTACCAGGGCACCCTCCACAGTATTTGCCCTTACTGTGCTAACCGGAGCAATAGCGCGGTGGACCATGTGTTTCTCCGAGACAATCAGCTGCCCTTCTTCAATCTCATACTTGAGGCTGAATAAGGGCGGGATTATGAAGATGTTATTAATTAGTTTAAATTTTCACCTATATGGTTTCGCATTATGCGTTTTACACAGTGTATTCTGTGCATCCTCGCCTTTGGCGCACTCAAATCGATACCGATCTGGCTTTATTGTTGCTGTTCTTTTTTGTGCTGTGATTGTTAAGAGTTTAATCTTGCCTAGTTTGGGTAGTGGCTACGGTTAGGATAGCTCAGATCAATCTTCAGCACAAAAGAACAGCAACGATCAATCTTTGTAGACTTATGCAAAATGGTACAGCCCAAGTGGCGTTAGTCCAAGAACCTTACTTTCGTAAGGGGAATTTCTATCTAGGAAACCTTGTGAATCCGGTGTTTGCTACTTTCAGTAAAAATGAAATGGCAAACTCACGTGTCATGCCTCGAGCATGTGTGCTTGTCAACAACGCAATCGTTGCTACACTCATCTCTGAACTAACTACCAGAGATGTTTGTGCTATCACAATCGATGTATCTGTTGGAAACCTCAACAGGAAATACGTTTATTGTTCGGTTTATTTACCGCATGATGAACCATCCCCTACGGATGCTTTCAAGCAAGTCATTGCATACTGCACTTCAAAAGGCCTTCCGCTAATTGTTGGCAGTGATGCTAATGCTCACCATATAATCTGGGGCAGCTCAGACATCAATTTGAGAGGCTCCAGTTTGATGGAATACTTAAGTAGTACAGATCTTGGATTACTTAACATAGGCAACCGCCCAACCTTCATGGTATCTGGTAGAGAGGAAGTGTTAGACATAACGCTTTGCTCTAGCAGAATTAGTCATGAGCTGACCAATTGGCATGTGTCAGATGAAGAATCTTTATCTGACCATCGCTACATCTTGTTTGAACATGTGAATGTTACTTCGCAAACTTTGCGTTTAAGGAATCCCCAACCAACTGGGATCTCTTTACCGATTTGGTTGCAGCCAAATTTCATGGATACTCACCGTCAATTGACACTCCAAGTGATTTAGATGATGCCGTTGATACTACAACGGCCTTCGTCATGGAAGCTTTTGAAGAAGCCTGCCCTCTGCGGTCTGTGAAGACCACAAGAGGAACCCCTTGGTGGAACTCCGATCTGGCGAAGCTCAGGAAACAATGTAGAAAGAGTTGGAACAGACGACGTTCGGCTGGATCGGAGGCTTTCAGGTCGGCTCGCAAGGCCTACCAGAAAGCTCTTCGGTCTGCTGAACGATCCGGCTGGAAAAACCTTTGTACAAATGTTTCCAGTCTGAGTGAAGCCAGTCGATTGAACAAAATCCTTGCAAAATCTAAGGATTTTCAAGTGAACGAAGTTCGTTTGCCAAATGGTGATTTCACTTCCTCTGATGAGGAAGTTTTGGAATGTTTATTCAGTACACACTTCCCTGGATGTGTGGATATTACATCTTCGGATGAACCTGATTTTTTTTTTTATCTGTATTAACGAGATTTTTAGCCCTAGGCTAGTTCATCTCGGGACCCACGCTTTACTTCCCTTCCGAAGGAAGACCCACATTTTGTGAGTTTGTTGGGAGTGGGATTCGGTCCCAGGTCCTCGGAGTGATAGTCAAGTGTTCTAACCATCACACCAGGTCCGCTCCACGGATGAACCTGATGTCTTTTCTTGTAGTTATGATTCTTTAGCTTCGGCTCGGAGTATCATAACTTTAGAATCGATTGAATGGGCACTTAAAAGCTTTGCGCCTTTCAAATCTCCTGGGCAGATGGGATTTATCCTATTTTTCTTCAGAAGGGATTTGATCATTTCAAACATGTTTTGAAACAACTACTTGTTTGCAGTTTTGCTACAGGGTATATTCCCAAATCCTGACGGGATATTACTGTGAAGTTTATTCCGAAAGTGGGTCGCGCGTCGTATGAAGAAGCAAAGAGCTTCAGACCTATCAGTTTGACCTCTTTTCTTCTGAAATGCTTAGAACGCATTGTCGATCATCACATCCGTGATGTTTATCTGGCCAATGTGCCTCTTCATGTGAACCAACATGCTTACCAATCTGGAAAGTCCACTGTGACTCTTCTACACAAAGTTGTTTACGATATCGAGAAGGCATTCGCTCAAAAGCAATCCTGCTTGGGTGTTTTCTTAGATATCGAGGGTGCCTTTGACAACGTGCCTTTCGATGCCATACTGGAAGCCGCACGGGGTCATGGTATATCTCCAATGATTTCCAATTGGATTCACCAAATGCTCAAAAACCGACATCTCTTCTCGACATTGCGTCAAGCGGCGATTAGGAAATTGAGTGTTTGTGGATGCCCCCAAGGGGGAGTCTTATTACAACTTTTATGGAATCTCGTAGCAGATACGCTATTGAGGCAAATCAATAATGGCGGTTTTCCTACTTATGGTTTTGCCGACGACTACCTAACATTGTTAGTCGGTATGTGCATCAGCACCCTTTTCGACCTGATGCAAAACGCTCTTCAGGTAGTTGAGGGTTGGTGTCGCCAATATGGCTTTTCGGTAAATCCGAGTAAAACATCTATTGTTCTTTTCACGGAAAAGCGAAACCGTAATGGTGTTCGACCTTTACGTCTCTTTGATTCTGAAATCAATGTGACTGAACAGGTAAAGTACGTTGGAGTCATTCTTAATGTATGGGGATCGACTGTGATTGTGGTTATGTTACGGGTATTTTCGGCTTTCAGTCTTCGCGTAATCATAAACGGATTTATGCTCTACACCTGACGTCATTCTTAATTCCAAGCTTTCCTGGACGCCTCATGTTGAGTTCAGAATCAAGAAAGCTTGTATGGCCTTCGGGCAATGCCGGCGAACCTTTGGTACAACTTGGGGTCTTAAACCCAAGTATATCAAATGGATTTACACAACTGTTGTTCGTCCAATATTGGCTTATGGATGTCTGGTGTGGTGGCAAAAGGGCGAAGTGAGAACGGTCCAATCAAAATTAGGCCTTCTCCAAAGGATGTGCTTAATGGCGATGTCAGGAGCGTTCTCTTCAACTCCTACGGCAGCGCTCGAAGTGCTCTTTGACGTTGCCCCACTACACATTCATCTCAAACAAGAAGCACTTTCTTGCACTTACCGTCTATGGGTACTCGGTTTACTAGAGGAAACTCCTGTGAACCGCAGTTCAACACACACCTCGTTGTTTCCACTTTTGGTGAATTGGGACAAAGTTGTCCTTGCTCCAAATGATCTTACAATTGCTCGTAATTTTCCATATAGGACATTTTCCACGAAATTCCCTTCCCGGGAAGAGTGGTCATCTGGTTATCTGGAGAGAAGTATTTCAGACGGCATCGTATGTTACACTGATGGCTCCCTTCTCGAAGGTCGAGCAGGTGCTGGTGTTTATTCTCGTGAGCTAAGGCTGTATCAATCTTATTCACTTGGTAGACACTGCACCGTTTTTCAGGCCGAAATCTTATGTGCGGAGTGCAATCAGCACTTCAGCAGCACGTAATGGGCAAAGTAATATACTTCTGTTCAGATAGCCAGGCTGCTATTAAAGCACTTGCTTCGGCCAACTCCAGGTCGAAGATAGTTATCGCTTGTCGAACTCAAATCGAGGAGCTGAATTCAGCAAACGCTGTTCACCTTGTATGGGTACCTGGTCATTCTTCCATCGCTGGAAATGAATTGGCTGATGAGTTAGCTCGCACTGGAGCATCACATGACTTCATTGGCCCTGAGCCAGCTATTCCGGTATCCAAGTGTTGGGTGAAGCTTCAGATTGACACCTGGGCTGCCACTCAGCACAAACAATACTGGAATAGTTTGGAGTCATGTCGTCAAACAAAATTGTATTGTACTGAGCCATCTCTAGGGGTGGCAAAGTATCTAACAAATCTGTCAAAGCAGAATTGCAGCATGCTGGTCAAAGCATTGACTGGCCACTGCCGACTCAGTTATCACATGGCGAATATTCAGCAAGCAGATTCATTTGCCTGTGATAGCTGTGAATCCGATTATGGAACTTCGGATATATTTAATATGTAACTGTCCAGTTTTTGCGCAATTGCGTTTCCGAGTACTCGGGAAACACTTATTAAGTGAAACTGACTTCAGAAACCTAAATCTTCAGGACGTTCTGTTGTTCTTGACCCGCTGTGGTAAAGAGCTATAGGCTCTCTTTACGCTTTATGCGTTATCACAGTGCCCTTCTCAGGGCGCTGTTTGAACCCATTGTGATACGCTTAGGCGTTATTACAGTGTCCTTTTCAGGACGCTATGTGAACCCATTGTGGTACGCTTTTGCGAGTATGACGATCCTATTCCCTTACCTGTCCTTTCCCATGTCCTATCCTTTTTCCTTCCCTTCTCCGTCAGGTAAATGATGAATAGGCTCGTGTTCATGGCGATGGCACAAATTTCCCGAATGGAGGAGAACGTGCCTCTAGAGCCGACCTACTGATACCTGATACCTGATAGTTACGGTGTAGCTGCTACACTCACAGCGATCACCTGGTGGTTCGCTATAGCGTCGACTACAACAACAGCAGGCAGCGGATAGAGGAAGAGGTGGCTAGGCCAAGGCCCTCGCAGATGAAAGACATCATATTTCAACAAAGGGGTATTTAGGGAGGCGCTCCGCCGTGAGCAAAACCTTCTTGGTTTGGACAGCGACGAGCTGTTAGCGAAGCTATCGCGTGCGTGCGATGCGACTATGCCTAGGTGAGTCCACCCTAGTAATGGGAGACCACTGTGGTGGACTAATGCAATTGCGGACCTGCGCCGCGTCTGCCTACGAGTTAGGTGGCGGAAGCAGCGAGCACCATCAAAGGAAGAGCGAAACGAATGGCGAGTGCAAAAGCCGCGCTGAAGACCGAGATAAGAACAAGTAAAAAGGGTCTCTGTCAGAGTTCCAATGCGAACCCGTGGTGTGACGCCTACAGGATCGTGATGGCCAAGACGAGAGGTGTAATGGCTCCAACAGAGCAATCTCCAGAGATGTTGGAGATCATGATCTTGTCCACGACCTCCTTTCATAAGACAGCCGGAGACTGGGGCTGGCGATGAGGAGAGGGTCACCGATGTGAAACTTGCGGCGATAGCAAAGTCCCTTAGCTTAGGTAAGGCCCCAGGTCCAGATAGAGTTTCGAACCAGGCCTTAAAAGTAGCTATTGCAGAGGCTCCTCTGCTATGCAGAAATGCCTGGACGAGGGAGTTTTCCCTGAAGTTTGGAAAATGCAGGTTTTATAGCTAAAAGCGGGGAAACACCCCGGAGACCCGTCAGCATATGTACCAATATGCTTGATCGACACAGCGGGAAGGTGCTCGAAAAGATCATCCGCAATTAAATGTTAAGAACAATGAGGGTGTAAATGGTCTCTCGAGCAGCCAGTTTGGTTTCTGGACAGGGAGGTCGCCCGTAGACGCTATCCTGTCGGCTACGAAAATCTCTGAGATAGCACTCCAGCGTAAGAGCGATGGATTCGCAACTGTGCAGTAGTGACTCTGGATGTAAGGAACGCGTTCAATGGCACCAGTTGGCCGGCTGTTGGCGATGCGCTCATGCGTCTGGTCTGGAGGTCTTGAGGTTAGAGTTCCTGGTGGGGGTGGAGATCATCAGCTTCACTGACGACATAACGCGGGAAGTCTACGATGAGTCGATCGAAGAGTCGGAGTTGACTACTACCCGCTCGGTCAAGGTTGAGGAGACGTGGATGAGATCCAGAAAACTGGAGTTGTCTCACCACAAAACTGATGTGGTGGTTGTGAAAGTCGGAGCAGCAAGCGATGATCAATGTAGGCGATTGTACTATCACTTTGAAGCGCTCCGTCAAACATTTAGGTGTGATGATTGGCGATAAGCTCGCCTTCAGTAGCCACGTTGATTACGCCTGCAAAAGAGCCTCCACAGCTACATTGACACTGTCCCGGATGATGTCCAATATCTCTGCGGTGTATGCCAGTAAGCTTCTGGCTAGTATCGCTACGTCCATACTAAGGTATGAAGGCCCGGCGTGGGGCACAGCGCTAAGTATCAAAAGTTACTGTGGTAAGCTGGAAAGTACTTATAGGCTGATGTGCCTGAGGGTTGCGAGCGCATACCGTACCGTGTCACACGATGCACTTTGCGTAATCTCTGGTAAGGTGCGTATCGACATTATTATTAGGGATGACTTATGTCGTTTACGGTGGTTCTACACCGGTGTAGCACTTTTGCACCGAAAGTGTTCGTTTTTGATTTTCGTGCTGTACCGGTGTAGCACTTTTTCTGCACCGCTCAAGAAAGTGCAGCACTCAACAATTCGAGAGTGTAGCAGGTGCACACCGTATTCACCAATCAACGTTTGCAAAGTTTTAAATATTTTGGTTTTTATTCACGCAAACCAATGCAACTGCACCGAAAATGTTCGTTTCTGTAGTGAAAAGTGTAGCACGAAGCGGTGTAGCACCGCCACAAAAACGAAAACGACAATAGTGTGCTTCGAAATGCGCGGTACAAGAGACAAGGCTGTTCCCGAGGGTAGATAGCTCGATCAATAAGCGCCATGGGGAAGGAACATTCCACCTGACTCAGGTCCTTTTAAGACGTGGTTGCTTCCGACAGTATATACATCGTATCAGTCATGCGAGTTCTCTCGAATGTCCAGTTTGTGCTGGTTAAGAGGAAACGTCGGAACACGTTTTGTTCGTGTACCCGCGTTTTCTCGCAATGCGTTACTGAATGCTAGCCACATGCGGGGGGACACTACTCCGGACAATCTTGTCCAGAGGATCTGTAGGGATGAGTTTGGCTGGAATGTCATTTCAACGGCTATCACCCTTGGAGCTACAGAGGAGATGCGGTAAAAGAGGTGGTCCAGGGGTTTGGTGTCGGCTAAGTAATACTGGTGCCATGCGGTCAAAATCGTCCCTCACAGCGATAAAATGGCCGCGGGGAGAACACCCTTGTAGCGTTGCTGTCGTGGCGTCATATGATATGAGTCCGCTATGATGGCGATATCCGTCCACACTCCGAGGCGCAGCGTGAACTGCAGTGCTGTTCACAAGAGACACGAAAGTTCTACCAGAAGCTGACAAAAGGCCAAGACAACGGGAGAAAATACTACGTACAGCAGGAAGCAACGACGAGTCAACTCCCACGTTCAGAGAAATGAACGTTATCCAGCAACTCAAGAACGATAAGTTAAAAACTGTGTAAGGTTTTCGGGTGATCTGCCTAGTTCTTTTGCATCTTACGGAGGACTTTGACAAGGCCATGGACTGTTGTTTAACCTTCCGGCACTCGCGCGTTTGGTCACCACCGCCTGCTATAACGCTGAGTACAAAAACAGAGATTTTTTCAACGTTTTGTACAAAATACAACAGCGCGATCACTTAACCCTCCTAAGATATTAGGACCTTTGCAATACGATGGCGTAGTGTGCGTTCATCGTGCATGTCTGGATCATATAGACCCCAACATCCTATTAGGGTTAAGGTTTAACATTGTCTTGGAAGCTGTCACTTGTCAGAGAAGAGTTACGATACCTAGACTATGCTCGAGGAGGCACATATTTCCCAAATAAAGGGTGACGTGCCTCTGGAGCCGACCAACTGATGCTAGAGGAGGACATGTAAGCATTCGAAGTGTTCGAGCTTCGAGTGCTTTAAGACCATCTTCGATGGTGTGCAGGAGAATAGTGCATGCAATAAAGAATGAACCATACGCTCGCTGCACTATACGGTGAACCAAGCATCCAGAAAATGGCAAAAGCTGAAAGGATATGGTGGGCAGGAATGATGTGAGAATGCCGGATAACCCAAGTAACACACATGTTATATAACAGTTACGGCTGCGCGAGTTTTGGTTGTATAGAAGCTTATTTTACGTAATTCTAACACAATGTTGAAATAACGTCGAATTAACTTCTATACAACCAAAGCTTACGCTGTCGTAACTCTTATATAACACCTGTGTTGCTTGGGAACAAGCCTGCAAAACTGGTGATCGCAAGAGATGCGGATGGTTTAAGAAGATCTGGAGAGCAGCGTTCACAATCGAAAGTAACATACTATGAAAATGCATTGGGCGCGAAGTGGGTAACAGCGTCCATAGGATACCCGACTGTACACTCTCGAACGAACCTACGCAGTGCAGTGTGGGATCCACATGATTGTATCCTGATTAGTGATTGCCTCATCATCTGAGTTGAGTGCAGATGTGCACTGGCAAATGGCAGTTCAATGAACTATAATTTTCGGTATAAACAACCGTTCCCGGGAATTTTACCTGTGCCTGCAGTGGGAGCTCATCGTTGCATCAATTCATCAGGTTTTTCCAAGGTCGGGGACTTCCTTTTACTCAAACCGAGCAACACCTGTAATAATGCGTGTCGTCCAGGCTTACGTGCATGGTAGAATCAAAACAGAAATTCAATTTTCCCACCTCGATACAGGTCGGTGCACACTGCAACACTTGCGCACCACAGTGCTTATTCGTGTAAAGTTCACACAAGTCAACGGCATCGACAGCAGTGGAACCCCGTAAAACTTGTTTCAACTTCATTTCAATCATCGAACCGAAAACTGGTGCACTCCAAAGCAACAATCTGCTCTCGTTCTCTTTCGGTTTTACCTTCCATATTTTCCTCCTTCTTCGGGTGTATGACAGAAGCCGTCATGTAAACTTTTATTAGGTACTGGCTCACTGGAATCAGCTGCTGCTGTTGCTGCTACTGCTGTCGGCTGTCGATGGTTTCGGTGCATACCGATTGACTTAACTGCCACCTAGTTATTGTTGTGCTGGCGATCTTGATCTTGAACTTGGAAGGCACAAGAAGAACTTGAAAACTGCGTGCCTCGCCTTGCGAACCAGTTCACGATCAGGGCGAAAGGGTATTTCGTCGGGGCTGCAGCAGTGAACTCACCGGCTGTTTGGATATAGTTTACGCCAGTTCAGTGGCATTAATATGGAAGTTTATTTGGGTGTGCGGTTGGGCCTGGGCTTAAACACGATGCGCACAGATCGATTTCAAGTGGTTTGCCCAAATATGAAGCACTAGTATGAGACGCGCAATCGCTTTTGGAGCGTTTATTTTATTGGCTTGTAAAACAGCGTATCAGGTGTACTGGATACCAATTTAAGATTTTTTCATTGCCTTTCAAAAGCTAAGCACTGAATGAAGACACTAAAATGTGGTGTAAACATTTGGTCGGAGTCCTGCTAAAATTAACCTAGCGGCTTTTTCAATTATTTGAACCTGTGGATGACCAAGTATATTCACCAAGGGTATATGTGCATAAAAGATACATATTATAGGACATTGATAATTAGATCCACGAATTCTAAAAAAAATCATCATTTTTCCGAACGCCATTTGGCTAAAAGCTAAATTTGGTCGAAAAAAGATTAATGTTCTGAAGTAATCATATTACTGTTCCCTACAACAGTAGAACACGAAAGAATTGTCTCGAACCACGCAGAAGCTCTTTATACCGATTTCTTTAATTGAGTTTAGTTACCTATGATGCTACTCACTTTATGGCTCAAATCTTATTTAACTAGGATGAGAAGCCAATTGTCGGAAACTACCCAAAAGTTGAACAATTTCTCAAAAACTTAAATTTATACATCGAATTTAAGTAGTTCTCACTGAAAGTAAACGGCTGATGTAGATGCGTGTACATGAGTGCCACGATATTGCATATTTTTGAATACAAAATTCTAAAGATTTTCCATAAAAATCATTTGATTGAAAATTGTGTACGGCCAAAAACACGAAAACAGCACAATTCTTTAAATTATCTATTTAGAAATTACTGTTCCGAAATAAGTGTTACAAGGTGTTCTAGGGGGCTTCAGAAGCATTCAAACGGGTTTTAAGAGCTTTCAGGAACTTTCCAGGCTTGTTTGAATAAAAGGATTAAATGGCGTTCCAGGGCTGTTGCAGGAGATTTATGAAGTTTCAGGGGCGTTCCATATGACTTCAAGGCGTTTCAGAGCTGTTCCAGGGGGAGGGTTTATGAGCGATCCAGAGGGTCTCTGGGATATTCATGGGCGTTCAATGAGATATCAGGGTGCTTCATAGCCGTTCCAAGAGGTTTTAGGGGGTTGCGTTTCAGGGGATTTCAAGGGGTTTCAGTGGCATTCTGTTAGTGTTTAGTGGATTTTCAGAGAGTTTCGGAAGCGTTTCCAGGGGTGTTTCGGATGGTCTTAGGGGGCTTTAAGGGCGTTTCCATGTGATTTCAGGGAGTTTCAGGGGCGCTTCTGGGGCTTTCAAGAACGTTTCAGGGGTTTTCAAAAAGCTTCAGGAGATCCGGAGCGATCAAAGGGCTTTCTAGGGGTTTCACAGGCGTTTCCAGGAATGTTCCACAATGTCTCAGGAGGCTTCATAGGCGTTCTATGAGATTTCAAGGAGACTCAGGGGAGTTCCATCGGCTTGCATGGATTTTCCGGGGGTTACAGGGGCGTTCCTGTGGTTTTCAAAGGGATTCAGGAGTGATCCATGCAATTTCAGAGAAGTGGGAAGGGTGGTTCCAGGGTGTTCCAGATAATTTAAAGGAGTTTCAGAGGCGTTCCAGGGGTGTTCCAGGAAGTAAGGGGGTTACAGGAGCGTTTCCGGGGTGTTTCAGGATTTTCAGAGGTTTCAGAGGCGTTCCATGGGACATCAGGGGTTTTCAAAGGCCATTCCATTGGTGTTCCAGGGGGTTTCAGGAGCGTTCCATAAGACATTATGTGGGTTTTAGGGAATCGCAGATGTCACAGGGGTCACAGAGGGTTACAGAAGTTCTCAGGGGGTTTCAGAGGCATTCCAAAAGGGTTTGAAGGGGTTTCAGGAATGTTCCAGGGGTTTTTCAGGGAACTGCAGGGGCATTTCCTCTGGGTTTTGGGGGTTTCAGGTGATGATTTAACGATGCCACACCTCAAATTTTCATGAGCACAAATCTGAAGAACTAAATGACTATGTTGAAAGTTTGATCAGTTGATACCCGAATAAAAAATACAGTAAAAAAACCGAATGTTGTATTGTAACAGTACTACAGTAAGGACCCGATTTTGTCAGCCCCTGGTAGCATTTTGGGCTGACAAAATCGGGTACCTGACAAAATCGGGACATTTTTTAAAATCATTTTTTATTCATGAAAAATTGTTCTGGGCACGTCAGAGACGGAGATAGGTGTGGAGGGTCTGCTTTGGATTCGTTCAAATACTACGTAATGTCAATTAGGGGGGGGGGGGTCCAGCGCTGTGTTACGCTTCATACACAATTTTAAAATTTCTCTTTCAAAAAATAGTTACGCGGTTGAGGGATAGCGTATAGGGTCCAAAATTGCCAAATTTTGCGTTACGTAATATTTGAACGAACCTTTTGTGGTAAAAAAAAAATTTGAAAGGGTGTTCAGGGCACCAAAAAAAATGGTATTTGGCAAAGTTAGCATTCAGTGCTTCTTTTACAGCAGAACTATTAAATCTTTTATTTCTTTTTCTTCTTGTCATAACATCCCTACTGGAACAACAGCCTTCTCCTAGCTTAGCAATTGTGGTCTACAGAAAATAGTTTAAATCATAACATCTAACTTTAGCTGTCAACGAATCAAAATGAACCAACATCTGATTGGCAAGTTTAGATACTCATACTGTCCGAATTGGCTACGTTTCCGTTGCCTTTCCACTTTAATTTCCAGAGCCTTATCTCTAAAGAATCTCTGGAGAAATCTTTGAAGAAATGTTCGGGGAAATTTTTAGAGAAACTACCCGAGGATATACGGAACGTAACCCTCAAGACATTCCCGAAGGGATCCCGTAAGGCGTAAGTAGTTTCTGCAAAAACCTTTACAGGAACTCCGGATAAATCCCTTAAGTAATTTCTGAAAGAAACCTTACTGTAATCTCCGTAGAAATCTCTAGAGGCATTTCTTTAGCATTTTCTGAAAAATAATTGAAAGAATCCCTATGGCAATTTTTGAATAAATCTCCTTGAGAAATCCATGGAGGAATTCCTGGAAAAAAGTACTGGGGAAATATCTGGAGCAGTTTAAGGAGAAACCATGGCAGAAATGAATTGTTGAATTCTAGCAAGAATTCCAGAAGAGTTTCCAACAAAATTTTCTAAAGGAATTTCAGAAGCAATACCAAGGGATTTTTGTAAAGAAGTACCAAGAGATAACCCTGGAAAAATCTAAAACGGGACCCCCGAGAAATCCATAGAGGATGCCCAATTGGGAAATCTAACAGAGGATTGTCATAGTGAAATCTCTAGAGGTATTCTTGTATGAGTAATTACTGAAGGCATTAATCGAGGAACATTTTACGAAATTCTTAGAAGGATCCCTGAAGGAATCCTAAGAGGAATTCTTGAAAAAATCCCTAGGAAAATCGCTAGATTTAATCATCAGTAGGTTGGCTCCAGGAGCACATTCTCTTCCATTTGGGAAATTTGTGCCTTCCGTAGATTTATTCATGGACTTAAGCACGCAGTAATTCATATAGGAATTATTGCAGAAGTATCTACAGAATTCTCTGAATACATCACTAGAGGAGTTCCTGTAGAAATTGCTGGATAAAGTCCTACAGGAATACCAGCAAGAATTTCTGAAGGAATCTCAACAGGAGTTCGTCAACCTGTCAGTATCATAGGAAGAATGCATGAACAATTCTTTTTCCAGAAAATTTCTTGGAGGAACTAAAGCAGAAGTTCCAGGATTTTCCAAACAGAATGGAGAAATGCCAGCAGGATGTCTTGAAAGAATCGCTAGGAAAATCCCTGAATAAATCCACGTAGCAATTGTAGGAGAAATCCTTGGAGAAACCCCTGGATACATCGCTGTAGAAGTTCATGTAGAAAATTTTTGAGAAAAAATGCTGTCAGAATATCAGCCAAACTTTTGGAGGAATCCTAGCATGAGTTCTAGAATAAGTATCAAGAAAAGCTTCTGGGGAAATCACAGGAGGGATGCCTGAGAAAATCTTAAAGAGACACACTTTAATGAATCGTTATAAAATACCAGCAAAAATTCTTACAAGAAACCACGCAAAAGTTCTTGAAGGAATCGCAGCAAGAACTTTTTGGGGAATCCCATATCGAACTACTTAAGGGTTTCTAATGAATACAATTCTCACAGCATTTTTTAAGCAATCCAAGCAGGAAATCTACAATACAAATCTCATAATAAATCTAGACCAACATGTTAAAAAAGGGGGGAACAACCATTGCATGTCTCAACATCTTTCACCCCATCTAGACGTATTTCAATTTATTTATGCAAACTTCTTTCGTTATCAGATAGAAGGAAGTCTGCTTTATCTGTTACTGGTTAGAGATTACATGAATAATGAGTCATGTGCTCAGAAGGAAGGGAGAAACAAAAATTCGAAATGGTTGTATCACCCTTTTCAAATGTTTGCCTATCTGGATCAATCCAAACAAGTAAACCTAGAGGAATCCCAGATATGCCGGAAAGAAGTAAATGGATTGACTTGTAATCACAACAACAGGCAGCGTTTATTGTTTATTCTGTTCCAGAGGAACTTTTTTAAGCCCATATAGCCAGCCGATGTGGTAAGCGCACGTGCAATCAGCTAAACCATACTGAGGGTTACGAGTATGATTCCCGGTTAGCTCAGAATCCATTTCATAATCGACATTTCCTTAACTACCTTATATGTACAAATGCAAAATAAAAATTGGCTGTGGGGGATCTCAATTAAAAATTGCAAAAGTTCTCATAAAATACTAAGCTAAGGAGCAGGCTGTGTCCCAGTTGGAACGTTACACCAAGAAGAGAGAGAGAGCTGGAATCTTTTAGCAATTCAAAACAATATTGGTTTAAAATATTGGCGAGGGCTGGGTGCTGAAATTGCCTCAATGTGTTAGTTTGCAAAACAAGTTTGGCCGTTTTCAAAAGTTACACGAGTCTTGTTAATTGCGTAATTTTTCTATGACGCCTAAAGACATCAACTGCATTAATAATGATTATAAAATGGAAATTCCGAATGAAATACAAATTTATTTTTTACTTCAAAAAAGGCTGACAAAATCGGGTCAAAAAGCTGACAAAATCGGGGGTAGACAAAATCGGGGGTAGACAAAATCGGGGGCTGACAAAATCGGGTCCCCACTGTATTTAGAACCATATTTTTACAATAGATACCACTGTAAAAATAAAAAATACAAAAACAATAAGATGTAATGCAGACACCATACCGTGAATTGTAAATAAGATTTTTACAATATATTATACAGGTTGTTAAGTACCGTAACAGAATAAAAAAATATTTTTCTCCATATATATTTTTTTGCAAAACCATACATTTTATTGTTAATGAATTGTTCAAAATACTGATACGTGGGTTTAAATATACCGTACATTGTATGGTACATGAATGGTTTAAAACAATAAAATGTAAATAAATTGTTTTTAATTGTAATTTCACTACTGATTATACATTTAATCAAATGGTTTTGGAATGGTTCTTTTTTGTAATGTTGATTTGTTTTACATTACATAAACCATATATTGTTATATTATCTTGTCATTTTCCTCCTGTTGATTCTTAGTGGAATTCAAAGGAACAGTACTTAACGCGATTTCCTTTTTACTTAGCCTATTTTAGTAACTAAAGGAAAAACTTTGATCCTTATTACATTTCATACCTTGGTAAAAGTGATAGGTATCGGTTTGGCTCTGGCCGAGATGGATCTTGCACCAAGGAAAAATGGATGAGTAATCCTAATCTTTTATTCGGTATTTATTGGTTTGAGGCAGTAGGGACTAGGGTTCCGATGCATGGTCAATATCGGTATAATTTCTCGACTTTTTCGTTAAGGGATCCGATTTTGACTGAAAAAGGAGCGTGTTGAAAGCGGAACCTATCAATCAGAATCTTTTCTTACGAACTAGTTGAAAATGACTACTGTAACAAAACCGAATACTTTATAACTTCTCATTGGTGATAAAGTAATACGACATGCACTATGCAAAGGACACGAGGTATAGGTATAGGTATGTCCCGAACAGAGAAAAAAAGTCCTCTGGAATGGAGCCTCATGAAAGCCCTGATACGCCTTGACAACTTTTGGCTCCCGATCGACGAAAGATTGAGCAGGTTGAGGATCAAGGGCCAACTCTTCATTTTCAGCATATTTAACGTGCACACCCAAGTAACAATGATGGCTGAGTTCAGCCAAAGTTTTTAAAATCAAGTTTAAGAGCGGTTTATTCATCCATTGTATAGCAATAATATTTCTTGGGCAATCCTCACTCCGGAAGCAATGATGATGACAAGAACACGTTGTACGTGCAACTTGAATGCAAGTACGACCGCTGCCCAAGCCACGACTTCAAGAACATCATTAGAGACCTATACGCTCAGGAAAACCAGAAGGAAGAATTTAGACCAGCGATTGGAGCATTTCCCAGATGACGAACTTGGAAGGGTTTTTTTCTATAGAGTACAGAGGAAAGAACTGTATGCGCCAGAGTTTAAAGGAGGGCTTTCTTTGGAATCACAAGCAAAAGCTCTTTCTGTTAAAAACATATTATGTCAAAGGAAAACCAATACCATAGACAGATTCATGATAGCGCAAAGTACCAACAAAAAAATATCAAGAAACACACGTGAGTGGATAAAACTAGCCATCGAACTAAAAGAGAATAATTTGAACACAAGTAAGCAAATCTACGACAAACTGATAAACGAAATGAATATAAAACTAGTTTACAAAATAAAACGAAAGTCGTGAACTTCTGTCAATGACCAGCATTTCTGAAGCACAATTTAGTGCTGATTTCGAAACCGAACTTCAAAAAATTTTAAGTAGAACGGTTTTTGAGTTTTACCTCAATATCGAGTTTTACAATTTTTCAAAATATGTAATTTACTAAAATTCAAATATATTGCGTTTTGTTCAACCAATTTTAAATCTTTTTCTATTAATTTGAAGCTGAATACAATACCATTCGATCATCTAAATATAGTATTTGCGTCCGAGTGATAAAATTCAAGATATTGGCTGGTTTTAGGGACGATCTCCTATAATTTTAGCAAAATTCTCAAAATTTTTTGAAGAAAATGTATTTTTCTCAATAAGGAAAAAAAAAATAAAAATTCTTTCTCGACGTTTATTTGACATATCATATGTAGGCGAGTTACAGTAAAAAAGTCAGCTCAATCGGAGCATTGATTACGGAGAATGAGATGTTTGAAGTGAGCGACTTTGCTTAAAAATAGAATAAAAATCGATTTAATTTCATTTCAAATCATGAACCTTGTATGGAAAGCCGAAAAATTTCCGCACTACTGTATTTTTTTCACGTTTTCGAACTCAGGGCATGATTCTATACCAAAAATGATCATCAGCTTACCGAGTTCAAAAATGCTGTAAACTAGTGTAACAATCAAGCAGCAACAGAAAACGCCTAACGCAGAATGGGAAAATATTTATGAAAATGTCAATCAAAACTTCCTTTCAACTGATTCTAGATCAATACTTTTCGCAGTTCTACGAGATTTAGTTCCTTGTAAATCTAAATTACTTCGTAACAAAGTTAGAGGAATTTATTCGCCAACTTGCGATTCTTGCGGAAGAGTCGATTCTGTTGATCACAGAATCAAAAATTGTATTGGATCGAGAGAAATTTGGACGTGGTTAAATAATTTGATGAAATCAAAATTCAAAATTAATTTGAACGACGCACAAGATTTAATTTCCTGTAGAATAAGTAGTAGAAATTATAAATATAAAGCAGCACTATGGTTGATAACGGAAACTATGAAATATTGTTTAAATAACTATAGTGAAGGAAAGACAGAAGAATTGAAATCAAAAATAAGTGTAACGCGGTGGAACAAAAAAACAACTATTTAAGAAACGTTTCAAACAATTTATGTATTTATTGTAACGTTTTATTGAAATAGAAATTTGGAAATAAACTTAATTGGGTTGTGTACTCAAAAAAAAAATGGCTTATGACATATCATTTTCGACACTTCCAAAAACATGGCCATTCATTGAGATCACTAACTAAAGTAAAGTAAAAACAGATATCAAAAACGCAACCTAGAGCATCATCGGGAACGTTGAATGCTTTCGACGGAACGATTGGTTAAACGAGGAGTATAGAGCGCATCTTTCTGGAGTAAAAACGCCGGGAAGAATAAGGGCGAGGAAATGGATCTGCTGTGCCGTTTTCCAGGAACACGGAAATTCAAACGTATCTCGCTACGGCTTCGTGCCACGAGTCTAAATGTCCTAGGATAAGGACAGGAGCCTCTTAACAAACGGCACTGATGTGATCGAAAGGTGGAAGCAGCACTTCAATACACGTCGAATGTCGAGAGAACCGGGATTTCAGAACGATGCATTCTTTCTTGCCGCATACTGTAGTTTCCTACATTGCAATGTAGGAAACTACAGTATGCGGCAAGAAAAAATGCGAAAGTGTTTTTCAACTTCAAACCTCATTTTCGTTCATTTGACGTTAAAAAATCTATGTTTTAATGTTCCATGATCTCTAACAGGGTTATTTTCCGATAAGTTATTTAGAGTTTTTTATTCTGGTTTTATTCAGTATGTGATACTCATGGCTCTGGATTAGTATGACTTGGTTTTTCTATACATGACAGATAAAATATTTACTATATTAGCCATGTTATCTTAAGACCATTGGGCGCACAGTTTATGATACTCACTTTTCAGGCTTACATTATCACAAGTTAAAAATCAAATATGGTAATTTTTATTTTGTAGTGCTAGAATATAGACATTGACTGATACACTATCATGAAAAAACAGTCATATATATTTCATATTTAGCCTATGATAGAACCTTGAAATTTTCGCATTTTTGCCTGTCGCACCCTGTATATCGTCAGTGCAGCAGAGGACGGAGCTGATCCAACTCCCACGCTGACGAAAGATAAGGATGCCATCCACCAACAAAGCAGCTGGTAAGAAATCGCAGCTTAACTTAATAAGATGAGCCCAGAAAAGTTGACTCGGCTGAATCGGTTGAAAGCGAGGTTCTGGGAAACCAAACAGCTATCGGAAGAGTGGAAGGAAGAAGTAATCTGCACCATTCACAAGCGACAATATTGAATGTGAGAACTTCATAGCGATCATCATTTTGAATGTCGCCTTCAAAATGTTATCACAGATCATCGGCTGGCACCTAAAACGGATGAGTTCGTGGGTAGTTATCAAGCCGGCTTCATCGACGGACCGGGTCTTCACCGCAGAAATGCCGTAAATATCAGGTCCCAACGCATCACCTGTGCAACGGCAACATCAGTATCGACCGTGCAGAGCCATTTTCTGGGAAGCTTTATTTTTTACTGAGCTTTTCTGGGAAGCTATCTAGACTGATCAATGCAATGATGAACGGTGTTCTGCTCAAGGATTTCGGGTGAAGTATCCAGTTCATTCAAATCTCATCGTAAACTGCGACGAACTTACGGACTCTTATACCCGCTCTTCAACATCGCCCTAGAAGATGAATTGTAATATGGTGAGCTCAACATCCGCGTACGATTTTCATGCAATCCGGTCAACTTGTGTGCTTTGCAAACGACATGGACATTAGTGTGGGTCATCGGAACCGTTTTCTCAGATCAAAGCTTTTTTGGTTCCGTTTCGGGTACTGAGTATCTGTGCAAAATTTGAGCACGATCGCTTTCGTCTACACTTTGCGCATTGCAATTGAAATTTGTATGGGATTTTGTATGGGAAAACATACTTTTTTGCATTTTAGCCATAAGTTGAAAAAGTTTGTCTGAAACTTTTTAACCGATACTGTAAATTGATAGCCTAGGATGTTCTGAAGAACTTTGTTGAAGACCGCAAAGCGATCCGATGCTTGTGAAAATAGTTATAACCAACGAACCCCATGCATGTGTTTATGTTTTAACATGTAAAGGAATAACAATAGCAACAAAATCATGATGTTTCACCAAGCAGTTGGCATCCTATAAATTTTTCCATAAGCATCAGATCACTTCGCGGTCTTCGACAAAGTTTTTCAGGACACCCTGCGCTATGTTTTCACTTTAACGGTTACACGGTTTTAGAAAAATTCGAGCTTGTTATGAGAGAAATGCAAAAAAGTGTGTTTTCCCATGTAAAACCCCATACAAACTTCAATCGCGATGCGCAAAACGTAGACATAACCGATCGTGCCCAAATTTTGCACACTTATTTGGGTCCTGAAATGGTATCAAAAAAGCTTTGATCTGATGAGATACCATTGAATTTTTCACTTTTCCATATAAACGATGACCCACTCTAATGGACATTGTCACCAGAACCAGACATATCCAAACACTGCACTGCACGAAGAGTCGATGCTCAAACACACCACCGTGGGTGCCAAACCACCACCTAGCTCTCGTGTTTCAGAACGAACACGCAGCGTGCCTGGCTCAACACCGGTGTCGGTGGCGGTGCTCAGGCCCTGGCACGGTGTTTGGCGCTTCGGGTACCACGGAGCCCGTGTGTTTCCGATTATGCAAAACACTCGTGCGAGTTCAAACGCTTGGTGCCGTTCATTCTCCTGCACCAGTTGCAAATGCTGTTGGTCGATGACGAGAGTGAATTACTTGGCGGCTCCTTTTGTGTCTTTCTCGTCCCTACTGACTCAGTGGCTCTGTGATGCAGCAAAAGCTACCACGCACTGTGGCCGAGCTCACTGCTTTAGTGTTTCATACAATCGGAAATACTCGGCCTCCGTGTCCAGCCAAAACTGAAACACGGAGCCGAAACTGAGGCTCGAATTATAACACACCAACACGAGTGTTTCGTCAGTCGCACTGCGTGTTTATCAGTAGAAGCTGAACGAAGGTGGTGATATGAACCACACACGGTGGAGTGTATACGAGCAAAAACGCCACCGGTGCAGCACCGTTTGGTGCCGAAAAAAATGCTGGTGGACGGCAACGAACATGACGCTTTGTCAAGGAAGTAATGTCACGATAGACGGGGATGCCTTCGAGATAATGAAAACATTCGTCTATCTTGGATCTTTACTGATGGCTGACGACAACAATGTGAGTCAAAAGAAATGGGCCATGCATAAGGAGTACAGGGGATACTCAAAATAACTGGGATAGGCAAAATTTTCACTTTTCAAAAAATGTTCAACTCGCTGTAACTTTTCGAAAAGGACATCAAATATTCTCAAATTTTTACTATAAGTTCATCAACTAGTTGTGTATCAGTGGTCAAAATTTGGAAAAGATCGAGCCATTCTACACGAAGTTATAGAGGTTCAAGGAAAAGGTATAATTATCCGATAGCCAACTTTGAGCTGTTATACCTCCGGATTCAATGAATCGAATGCAATGAAATTTTGATCATTTATGACTTATATAATGAGCTATTAAAAACTTTTGACTAAACTTAAAATTCTTCACACGAAAGAAAATTATTACGATTGGATTATTTTTCTATATAACACCAATTTATCCAAAATTTCATCATCGTCTTGAATTTTGAGATAGTTATTATAGTTCATTTCAATGCCCTCTAATTGGCTTGAATATATTTATGTTTCAAAGGAAAGCAACCAAATAGCCGGCATTAAATTGAAAAAGTAATGGGATGCATATGAAAAATAGATAAATTTACTAAAAAAAACATAGAATAAATAAAATTGCTATAACTTTTTTTCTTAACAATAATTTCAAATTAAGTTAAATGTTTTTCAAAGTTCATTATATAAGTCATAAGTGATCAAAATTTCATTGCATTCGGTTCATTGAATCCGGAGATATAACAGCTCAAAGTTGGCTATCGGATAATTATACCTTTTCCTAGAATCTTTATAACTTCGTGTAGAATGACCCGATCTTTTCCAAATTTTGACCACTGATACACAACTAGTTGATGCACTTACAGTATATATTTGAAAATATTTGATGCCCCTTTTGAAAAGTTACAGCAAGTTGAACATTTTTTGAAAAGTGAAAATTTTACCTGTCCCAGTTATTTTGAGAATCCCCTGTACTTGCGTGTACTCGGAGTTTTTAAGCGACGAACGCTAAGGACGATCTTTGGCGGTGTACAGGAGAACGGAGAGTGTTGGCGAAGAATAAACGACGAGCTCGCTGCACACTACAGCAAACCCAGCTTCTATAAGGTGGCCAAAGCCGGAAGCATGCGGAGGGCATGGCATGTTGTAAGATTGCCGGACTATAGCATTGCAAAATTGGTATTTGCAACAGAACCGTCTTCCATGGGCGCACAAGACTGACAGTAAGTAAGTTTCCTGACAAATCCTCCAACTAAATAACTACACAAAAATAAAATATTTAAACTTTTGTTATAATGACGTCAATAACTAAGTATTCTTGCAGAGAAAGACTGCGATAAAAAGTGTCTTTCTCTCGACAAAGTAGTGCAAAATCCGGTTAACGTGAAAGGGTTGTTATATAAAGGCAGGCTTGGAATATAGTATTTAGTCAGACAAACTAGTTTTTGATTAATGGAATTACCATAAACGCCATTGGTGGCGACTAACACGCTGTCGCCTGTTCAGTGCGTACCCTGCAATCAGATCGCGAATACTCCGTCGGATAATTGCATTGAATTTAACGGTGACAATAATTAAATGATTGCCAGTCTCTAGTTCAACCAACTTTTAAATGATAATCGTAAGTTTGCATAAGCACAGAACAAAACCGGACGTAAGCATTCCAAGTTGGATTTATGGAGCGTACAGTACCCTTTGCTGCGATGTAGATAGACAGATTGACATGGCGAACATCTTGTTTTATTATTGCAATCGCTACTTGCATTCCTGTTATATCAGATTCATGGTGCAATATAAACTGCTGCGGCTGCAACACGATATGGCAAGGACCTCCAGAACGATGATGTGGTTTGAAAGCCTCGACAACAGACGCTACCCTGCCTACTTTAGGAACCAACAACCACCACCGCGCCTAGTAATCGGCAAAACTCAAGGGAAGCACTTCAACGTGGATAGCGGGCTGTAAAATAACGCTGTTCAATAATTTATAAACTGCTGAATCGGATCACTTCACCCGGCAAATAATTGCTCCGTCTTGTCTGATGGGCAGCGCTAGAAGAGAGAACCATCGAAACAAAGCATTGGACTGCAGAAGAATTACGCTCGGCCCGGACGGGTACAGGCAGGTATATACGGACGGTGGCTCCACCCTGCAGGAACCGGCTCTCAGTCGTTGTCAGGCCCCAAAGGAATGGGATTCGAAGCGATATACTAAGTTTTTTTCCTCTTTTTGTGCGTTCCTGGTGACTGGTTCTTTTGCGTTTGAGACCGCAATCCTCATCATCCCTGGAGCGTGTAACAATATTCTGGTTTTAGTATGCTTGTTTTTTTTTTTCGACTATTAAACCTGGGAAAGGTTCGCAGTTTGACGAGTTGAAGTCGCCTGATGATCGCGTGAAAAACGTTGATTAGGTTTCTGGATTGCCTTTCCTGTTGACAAAAAAGGTTAATCAGTAAAATCAAGTAATATCATATACCATCCATCACTATCACAAAGTATGAAATATTTTCACGCGATTCTTAGAACTGGAGAGATGTTGTGCTTTTGATTATGTAGATGTTTTTAACCTTCTCGCGTTGGCGAGGCAGTTTTCCACTAATTGTACTAGAGTCTATATGTTGAAAACTTGAATCTGGGACCTTATGCCAAGGACTGTCAGGAAATTCGAACCATTCTAAACATAAATTTGAAAAACAAAAATTTTTACAATAAATTAGTAGAAACTTATCTACTTGCTACAAAATATTTCCGAATTTTCAAAGAAGATAACCCACAGGGTCCCATATCGCAATCATAAAATAAACGAATTGGATAAGGAAGCTCTCAGTCAAGTCCCAGTTAATAACTGTTAAAGCGAGGCTTGCACTATGCTGCCAAGCCGAATCTGCTCTACTGGTGGGAGTAGCTGCGAAAAAAGGCAGGCAGAAGTATATAAAATTGATTGAAAGAAACGCATAAAAGTGACTCATACATCAAGCAAGGCAGGTACCCACCTCTTTACCGTGCACTTTTACCAAGTGCTAAAATCCAATAGCCTAATTCAGTCGCACTTCAACGCCAGTTTATAATCCCGTAAATTACGCTTGCTTATTAGATGTCGACCGTAAAAAAATGGTCTGACATAAACGGGCAAGACGAAACTAGAGTGGCGTATGAACAAGTAAGGCGGTTTGGATAAAGTCCACCTACGGTTTTTGTTTCGCTTTCTGTTTATACCGTTACTACCGCAGCTCGCAGTAAGGCATGTTGATCACATTACGGACATGGATCAATGGAAGCTACATACCTACGTTTTTGGGGATTCGGGCGTCAGCTTTGAGACGTCATAACTAAACTATTTCGATTGTTAGTTTTGCTTCAGATTGATTTGTATGATTTTATTAAGGATTTTTTTTTCAATCCGTCTGAAAGCTCATGTTTTCAACGTCATCTGTTGTATATAAATTATGATACCCGAGGGGGTTTCGGTGGTTTTAAAAATTACGACTGCGCCACTTCAGATTCAGCTGAAGATTCTCTCTTCTGTATTGTGCAAATCAGTTTTTATAAACTAACACTTCCCAATCGAACATGATTATTCCTTATCCAACCTAACTGAACTTGAACTTGAAAATATGTTGCCACAGCTATGACGATGTTTCTACGTCGCACAGTGGCGGGCCTCCATACAAAAGTCGGACAAAACCTCAAATGTTTACCGAAATTGCTAAAATTCACAGGTTATGATGATTTTAGTTCCCTAAATCTATTTCTGATATAGAACTTATCATATATTTTGATTTTACTATATTAGGGTGGTTCAAAATTTTGAAATCTGTTGATTATGGAAAGCATGTAAAAATAATCGATAATAAGCTATTACGATGTGCTTTTTGAACGTTAGTTCTGATTAACCTTTTAATTTAGGGGTTCTTAAATCATGTATTGGTATTAAAATAAACTATAATTGTGTATTTGTTGCTGTTAGGGTGGTCCCAAATCTTCAAAACTACATAAATCATAAGAAAAAAATAGTTTATCTACGTTTTCTTTCAATGGATCAATTCAGATACACACCAATGTTGGCTGACAAGACGTGGTCTATTCTCAGAGACTGCCCATAGACCACGTGAAATTTTAAGGTGGGTGCACGGAGTTGTGTTAATTCAATCGTTATGGGGTCAGATAGTCTAATATAGTGTACTGCGTAAAATTTGAACTGCTTTTTATCAATCTCGTTTCAACAACTTCATATATGCTCATCCGAGTTTGGGTTGTAAGGTACATCGATCCCTGTTATCACTTGTCGAAGCAACCGAAACAACCCTATCTATAAATAATTGGCAATTCATATTCGCAATATTGAAGGGAGTTTTTGATAAACGATCATCAGAGATCGGTACAATACAATACAATAAAACATCAAGTTTATAAGGGGTTTCACTAAAAAGCGTAAATACATATACATACATTTATTTGTTCAACATCATTAAGACAAGACATAATCAACAATAGTACGCCACAATACTCGGTTTGTGGCTGCCGCTCTCCATCCTCGGTCGCGCATAATGCTCGCCAAGTCACGCTCCACCTGGTCCGCCCATCGTGCTCTCTGCGCTCCACGCCTTCTTGTGCCAACCGGATCCGTTGCAAACACCAGCTTTGCAGGGTTGTTGTCCGGCATTCTTGCAACATGCCCTGCCCAACGTATCCTTCCGGCTTTGGCCACCTTCTGGATGCTGGGTTCGCCGTAAAGTGCAGCGAGCTCGTGGTTCATCCTTCTCCGCCACACACCGTTCTCCTGCACACCGCCGAAGATCGTTCTTAGCACGCGTCGCTCGAAAACTCCGAGTGCTTGTAGGTCCTCCTCGAGCATGGTCCATGTCTCGTGCCCGTAGAGGATCACCGGTCTTATTAGCGTTTTGTACATGGTGCATTTGGTGCGTGGGTGAATCTTTTTCGACCGCAGTTTCTTCTGGAGCCCGTAGTAGGCCCGACTTCCGCTGATGATGCGCCTCCGAATTTCTCGGCTCACGTTGTTGTCAGCCGTCAGAAAGGATCCGAGGTAGACGAATTCCTCCACCACCTCGAAAGTATCCCCGTCTATCGTAACATTACTACCCAGACGGATCCGGTCGTTTTCGGTTCCGCCTACCAGCATGTACTTTGTTTTTGAGGCATTCACCACCAGTCCGACCTTTGCTGCTTCGCGTTTCAGGCGGGTGTACAGCTCTGCCACCGTTCCAAATGTTCTAGCGATAATGTCCATGTCGTCCGCAAAGCACACAAATTGACCGGATTTTGTGAAAATCGTTCCCCGGCTGTTGAGCCCGGCTCGTCGCATCACACCTTCCAGCGCGATGTTGAAGAGTAGACATGAGAGTCCGTCACCTTGTCGCAGTCGCAATGAACTGGATAGTTCACCCGAAACCCTTACGCAGTTTTGCACACCGTCCATCGTTGCTTTAATCAGTCTAGTCAGCTTCCCAGGAAAGCCGTTTTCGTCCATGATTCTCCATAGCTCTGCGCGGTCGATACTATCGTACGCCGCTTTGAAGTCGATGAACAGGTGGTGCGTTGGGACCTGGTATTCACGGCATTTCTGGAGGATTTGCCGTACGGTAAAGATCTGGTCCGTTGTCGACCGGCCGTCGATGAAGCCGGCTTGATAACTTCCCACGAACTCATTTGTTTTAGGTGACAGACGACGGAAGATGATCTGGGATTGCACTTTGTAGGCAGCATTCAAAATAGTGATCGCCCTGAAGTTCTCACATTCCAAATGGTCGCCTTTCTTGTGAATGGGGCAGATTACCCCTTCCTTCCACTCCTCCGGTAGCTGTTCGGTTTCCCAGATCCTGACTATCAGCCGATGCAGACAGGTGGGCAACTTTTCTGGGTCCATCTTGATGAGTTCAGCTGCGATACCATCCTTACCAGCTGCTTTGTTGGTTTTGAGCTGGTGAATGGCATCCTTAACTTCCCTCAGCGTGGGAGTTGGTTCATTTCCGTCCTCCACTGCACTGGTGTCGTCGTTTCCTCCGTTGCCGTGGGCTCCCGTGCCTACGTTCTCCACGCCGTTCAGGTGCTGATCGAAGTGCTGCTTCCACCTTTCGATCACCTCACGTCCGTCCGTCAAGAGGCCTCCGTCTTTATCCCTGCATATTTCGGCTCGCGGCACGAAGCCGTTGCGGGATGCGTTGAGCTTCTCATAGAACTCCGGTGTTTCTTGGGAACGGCACAGCAGTTCCATTTCTTCACACTCCGCTTCTTCCAGGCGGCGCTTTTTCTCCCGAAAGAGGCGCTTCTGTTTGTAACGTTCCACGTTCTGTCGAGTCCCTTGCTGCAGCATTACCGCCCTGGCTGCGTTCTTCTCCTCCAAAACCGTTCTGCACTCTTCGTCGAACCATTCGTTACGTCGATTCCGTTCCACGTACCCGATGGTGCTCTCGGCTGCGTCGTTGATGGCTGCTTTGACTGTACTCCAGCAGTCCTCTAGAGGGGCCTCATCCAGCTCGCCCTCGTCTGACAACGCGGCTTCGAGGTTCTGCGCGTATGCTGCGGCGACATCCGGTTGCTTCAGTCGCTCTAGGTTGTACCGTCGCGGTCGCCGGTACCGTACATTGTTGATGACGGAGAGTTTTGGGCGCAGTTTGACCATCACCAGATAGTGGTCGGAGTCGATGTTGGCGCCACGATAGGTCCTGACGTCGATAATGTCGGAGAAGTGCCGTCCATCAATCAGAACGTGGTCGATTTGAGATTCCGTCTGCTGTGGTGATCTCCAGGTGTAACGATAAGGGAGGCTGTGTTGGAAAAAGGTGCTACGTATGGCCATATTTTTGGAGGCGGCGAAATCAATGAGTCGTAGGCCGTTTTCGTTCGTTTGCTGGTGGGCGCTGAACTTACCAATCGTCGGTCTGAATTCCTCCTCCTGGCCTACCTGAGCGTTCAAATCTCCTATGATGATCTTGACGTCGTGGCTTGGGCAGCGATCGTACTCGCGTTCGAGCTGCGCGTAAAATGCGTCCTTGTCATCATCAGTACTTCCGGAGTGTGGGCTGTGCACGTTTATTATGCTGAAGTTGAAGAATCGGCCCTTGATCCTCAACCTGCACATTCTTTCGTCGATCGGCCACCAACCGATCACGCGCCTCTGCATATCACCCATCACGATGAAAGCTGTTCCCAGCTCGCGTGTGTTGCCGCAGCTCTGGTAGATGGTATGATTACCTCTAAACGTTCGCACCATGGATCCTGTCCAACACACCTCCTGCAGCGCTACGATGCCGAACCCGCGGTCCTTCAGTAGATCGGCGAGTATGCGGGTGCTCCCAATGAAGTTGAGAGATCGGCAGTTCCACGTACCGAATTTCCAATCGCAAGTCCTTTTTGTTCGCTGGGGTCGTTGCCGTTGGTCTCGGTTCGTATTATTCTTTTGCTGATTTTCCGCTGCAATGTTTTTTTACGGCTGGCTCGTAGGGCCTGACACCAACCCCCTACTTTCCGGTGGACCATAGTGCACAGTTGAGCTTAGAGCCCTTCCCTGGCACTCGGACGTAGATCAGCCGCCCCTAACATGGGGATCAGACGCTGTTGTGAGCCGCTCCTCCTGGAGAACAGACGCTCAGGTTTGCCGAAGCAAACCCCCCCTTCCCTGTCAGCCTACGACCAAAGTTCCCACCGGGGTTGGTTACCCGATCTTCCCTAAGGTTGCTCATAGTTTCCGGCCGGTACCACGAGGAGGTAGGGATAGAAGTTGCTGGGCAGAGGCTAGTGGTTCACAATGGGATCTGAATTGCGCAGCATACCCAGCCTTTACCGTGCCAAAAAAGCGTAAATGTTCGTTTCATAAAATTGAGATTAAAATATTCAAAGATTGCCATGGTGATCACGACGTTTACGCAGAAAAATATTTAACGTAGCGTTTAACGCCGTTTAGTGAATTCCTTTTATATTTTATAGATGATTGTTGCTTTGAACTGTAGCGATGTGCGTGTAGAA